>NW_027363524.1:0-185000 GCF_046119375.1 Phyllobates terribilis | reverse complement strand
TGAACTCAGCCTTACAGTGTATTCTCACTTCTATCCTGTATTTTGTTGTATATTCCAGAGTGAACAGCATGTACTGTGGGAATAAATCTGCTATGGTGGATTCTTATAAATGACCAGTAGATGGCAGTGTAGTCTGATCTCAGTGCATGGCAATGCTGGGGGAGGGGGGCTGTGTGTTTCTGTATTGAAGCTTCATTCTCTGAGAAGACATTGAATGTTAATTAGCTGCTTGTATAGGGGGAGGTTTAGGATAAATCTGCTATAGTGTCCTTTAAAAAGAAATAGTAGAATGCAGTATAGTCTACTTCACATCGCCCTCCCCAGGTCCGACACACAGCACAGCATCTCCATCCCCAGGTCCGACACACAGGGCGGCACCTCCCTCCCCAGGTCCGACACACAACTCAGAATCTCCCTCCCCTGGTCCGAAACAGCGCAGAACCTTCCTCCCCAGGTCCGACACACATCTCAGCACCTCCCTCCCCAGGTCCGACATACAGTACGGCACCTCCCTCCCCAGGTCTGACACACAACTCAGAATCTCTCTCCCCAGGTCCGACACAGCGAAGAACCTTCCTCCCCAGGTCCGACACACATCTCAGCACCTCCCTCCCCAGGTCCGACATACATACAGCTTTGCATCTCTCTCCCCAGGTCCGACATACATACATACAGCTTCTCCCTCCCAGGCCCGACATGCATACAGCTTTGCATCTCCCTCCCCAGGTCCGACATACACACAAACAGCATCTCCCACCCAGGCCCGACATACATACAGCTTTGCATCTCCCTCCCCAGGTCTGACACACATACATACAGCATGCCCCTCCCCAGGCCCGACATACATACAGCTTTGCATCTCCCTCCCCAGGTCCGACATACATACATACTTCTACTACATCAATTAATGAGCCTTTTTCAGACATGTTTCTATGTCATTAATTGCTTTTAAAATACACAACACAGACCACAGCAATTTATGGCAAATTTAAAGTAGTATGTAAAGTCCTATCTCCTGTCCATGATAGGACATGGCTGACGTCCCACTGTGATGTCAGCCATACCCTTTTATGAACATGAAGAACTACAGAAGCCTGGGGGACCCAGAAACTATTGGCGGCACACAGGTGAGGATGGAACCTGCTTGGTGCTGCCTCAAGCTGCACCTGGTTACAGCATCAGATTGTCAAGGGAGCAAGGGCATGATGTGTGCCAGCTACCTTCACAAGTCAATGCAGAAACCAGGCTGATCACGATATGAAATGTGCTGTCACCACCGCTCACATCACCATCTTGCAAAGCTAATTGGTAGACGTCCAAGGCCTTTACACTGCTAATAAATTGAACTTGCATAGCCGCTTCACTGACTTCACCTTCAGACTGAGCCTCTTCAATGGAAGGTTGCCTGGAGATATACAATGAATCAAGAATTAGAAAATAAGCATATTAAATTATTATAATAAAATAACATTAAATCTATGTAGATACATACCTTCAAACAACACCAAGACTAGAGCCACATAAGCTCAAGCTCAAGGAAGATACATAAATAAATGAATAAAAATATTTTTATTAAGGTAATTTAAAAATTATCACATATAAGGTCATTTAGGAAACAGAAGCCTTCCAATACCAATTGCAAAAACCCTTTTGTATAAATTACAAATGTATATATCAATAATAGATATCCTAAAACATGGCCCATATCTCATATCGGTTTAATATTAGGCTTAAGACCATTACAGTACATAAAGGGATAGTCCTTGTAACAAAGTATCAAGAAATAGCTAGAGTTGCAACACAAAGTATTAGTTATATATAGTATATAAGTCAAGACCCAAATGACTGGACTATATCTAAATTATGAAGAAGATTTTATAATTAGCCTTAATCAACCATGGTATATCCAGGATAAAGTGTCAAAGCATAATGCAGGGCTCAATTGAGGGATAATACTCACAAGTAAACAAGGTTTTCAGCATAGGATGGGGTTTAATGCTATGCTGAAAACCTTGTTTACTTGTGAGTATTATCCCTCAATTGAGCCCTGCATTATGCTTTGACACTTTATCCTGGATAAACTGAGGTGTCATGGTATTTTATATTTATATGGTAGAGAGTAGGCCGGAGCCAGCCATGCAATGTACTTTTCACACCTGAATAGTGCAACAGTAGCAACTCAAATGTAACATTTGAATTTCACACTTTTATTTGCTTTTCACACTCATAGACAAATACTGGCCAGCATTTACACCACCACTTCTTTAAACTTGTGCTTTATTAATTAACATTTATTTAATTGCCAAGGACACTATATACCTTTAATTATCTATTAGGATACACACAGACAGTCTGACATCTGACTCATTCATAACAGATGTAAAACTAAGCCATGAATTAAAAGACTTTTAAGGGAGCAATCTAATTGGTGAAGGTATGGTCCCCTCCTGTATATAAGTCAGCTTCTGAGGACACTTTTTCAGATCACTTTTGGGAATCTGGCTCTCAGCTCTTTCTGATACTGGTCTCTGGTCATTTTTCTGTGTTTTTGGCCTCTTGTAGGGTGACTCCAGCAGCTTTTTGGAAAGCTTTACTCAACTCTAGACACATCGGAAGCAGATATGGAATCAGCAGTGTAAGTAGATTGACTTTTCATAATTCTTTGCTTACCAATGTCATGCAGAATTCTTTCTAAGTAGATGAAATTCTTTTCTTATGTATTTTTAAACAGGCACAATAGGACTCCAATGACCTGCCCTATCTGTTTCAAAACAGATAATATCCTGTCTACTCATCTGCGCAGAAAATGCATGAAGCTCCGCAGCGAAGATGAAATAAAGACAACACTTGCTAAAGCAAAAAACAACTTGGTGGCCGTAGCTTCCAAAGGAATCGCCATTGACTACAGAGAGGTTTCCAACCTGGTGTGTGATAGCAAATGTCTGGATAGTGTCCTTAAATTCCTTGAGGGACGTGGATTTATAATCTACAATAAGCCTCTTCTGCCAAGGTTTGTCATGTAGAATCTATAATGTTTCCCTTTTATAACAAGTAAAAAAAAATGATTAATAATAATTTGTGCATTTGGTCATTTCAGGAATAACGGTTTTAAAAGCACAGAAGCATCAAGCATCCAGGAAAGAATACAGACTGTTGGTGAAGAAGACGCGCCATGTAGAGAAGAAATTAACCCTGGATATAAAAAGAAATGGTAAGTGACATTCTATCTCCAAGACTCATTCATATCTAGAAATAGATCTGTGTGTACATAGATAGAAATGGTTATAGTCTTTTACAAATGTCTGAATAAAACATTTAGTATGAAACACATAGGCGCTCCTGTCCAAAGGACATCAAGGTTTATTAAACATAATGTTAAAATGGGGCAGAGGTGAACGGACAAATACAATTGTTTAAATTCTATTTAGTTTTTTTCCCATTTTAAGTTCCCATCTATCTATATCAGGGGTGGGGTACCTTGGCCTTCCAGCTGTTATAAAACTACAACTCCCAGCATGCCCTAGCAGCTTGCAGCAGTTGAGGCATGCTGGGAATTGTACTTCTCCCACAGCTGGAGGGCGAGGGTTCCCCACCCCTGAACTATATTAATCCCTTCCCTCTTCAGCAACTTTTATTGATATATTGCACATAATAAATTCCATTTTCATGGTAATCACTCTAATTACAGCATATATCAGAAAATAAGATGAATATATTAGTGACTCCAAATTTTTATATATCATGTCTCATACTAACATATGCCAAATATATAAATTGAAAATGCGCAGTATCAATATGCTGATAAAACAACATTATGCTCATCACAGTCAGACATAAATGTCTGATGCATTTGTTTTAAATGTACCTTTAACTTGTTTCTTATTTTGTCACAGCCCACAAACATGCAACACTGTAATTACAGAGGAAGAGGATGATATCAGGATAATGTATTCAGATGAAGAAGACACTGATGAAAAAATAACTGAAGAAACAGGAATGGCATCTGAATGTGAACCTGAAGAAGAAGAAAAGGAAAACTCATCACTGGAGACAAAAGCAAGTGAACCCAAGATTTTATGGAGCAACTCCTTGAGGAAAAAAATGTCAGATTCTAACATGTATATGAAGCACTCCCTGAAGGCAGAACTTCTCTCCGGCTTTGTAAACTACCTTTCAAATACCCTATCCGTCCAGCGGCCCAAACAGGAGGTAAGAAAACTAGCAGCAATAATACTGCACCCCTATATACTGCAGGACAGCCAGTTATTTTATATCTGGGATCACCATGGATATACACAGACAGGTTATACCTCTATATATGGCAGTGTAACCAATCACTCTCCACCCCTATATACTGCTAGTCAGTGTATATTCATGGTAAGCATTTATATATGAACTGGTTGTACTGCCATATATTGGGGTATCACAGATCACAGCTAGTCAGTATATATCCATGATCCTATGTTATTCACTATATATATATATATATATATATATATATATTATATATATATATATAGTATATATATCAGTAAATTATGATGGGGTGACCATACTTTGCATTGGGGCCTTTAAGCTCTTGTGTTTACCTCAGAACCTAAGCAGTTTTTCATTATTTAATTTATAAGTCATGGTTTCATTATTATTAATTATATTTTAAATTATAATTTTCAGGCCGAGAATGTTGCTCGTCTCCTGTATTTTATGGACAATGATAAGCCATCAATGGACTTTGTTTTTAACATCCAGAAGACTAATGAATATTTTTCAAAGCTTCTGGAAATTGGCAACACTCATCAGACTGTCTTCAATTATTTAAAAAGTTTGAAGCGATTTCTTGACTATATGAAAAACTCCACTGATCTGATACACAAAGACAAGAAGGTCTATGATGCACTTTGTATCTTCGTTGATCAACTGGGTGTGTTCCAAAAGAGGATCAGCAAAGGGATATCTAAAGAAAATGTGGCAAAGAAGTAAGTGAAAAAACTGGTCTAAAACACATTTTTCAATTACGTATTCATTCATTCAATATCCGTTCTCATTCCTATTTCTTTTCACAGACAGAAATGTTTGAGATATGGAACTCAGACACCGGAGCAGCTAGAAAACATCCTGACAGTTGCAAAACCTACTTTTATGCACGTCTTAAGGCTGGCAAAAGAAGGGGGAAATCTACATGTGGACGAAAAACTGACAATTCTTCAGTATTTGGAAGCGCTTATCATTGTCAGAAAGCTGCAGAGACCTGGTGTCGTTCAGCATATGACGGTTAGGAGCTTTCAGCTTTGTATTGCTTATGTAAATGAATGATGGAGGGTTGTGATTTTTTAAATTAATGTATGTTGTTTTTTGATCTTACAGGTCGATGAGTGGAAAGATAGAATAACTAAAAAGGATCATGTAGGTATCACTGTGTATGAGCACAAGACAGCGGCAAATCAGGTGGCAACAGTCATTTTAACTAAAGAAGAGGAAAGCGTAAGTATATTACAGCTCTGTATGCCTTTCTCTCTCTCTGCCCCCTCTCTCTCTGTGCCCCCCTTCTCTCTCTGTATGCCCCCCTCTCTCTGTGCCCCCCTCTCTCTCTGCCCCCTCTCTCTCTGTGCCCCCTCTCTCTGTGCCCCCCTCTCTCTCTGTGCCCCCTCTCTCTCTGCCCCCTCTCTCTCTGTGCCCCCTCTCTCTCTGTGCCCCCCTTCTCTCTCTGTATGCCCCCCTCTCTCTGTGCCCCCCTCTCTCTCTGCCCCCTCTCTCTCTGTGCCCCCTCTCTCTGTGCCCCCCTCTCTCTCTGTATGCCTTTCTCTCTCTGTGCCCCCCTCGCTCTCTGCCCCCTCTCTCTCTGTGCCCCCTCTCTCTGTATGCCTTTCTCTCTCTGTATGCCTTTCTCTCTCTGTGCCCCCCTCTCTCTGTATGCCTTTCTCTCTCTGTATGCCTTTCTCTCTCTGTGCCCCCCTTTCTCTCTGTGCCCCCTTCTCTCTCTGTGCCCCCTCTCTCTCTGTGCCCCCCTCTCTCTCTGTATGCCTTTCTCTCTCTGTATGCCTTTCTCTCTCTGTGCCCCCCTCTCTCTGTATGCCTTTCTCTCTCTGTGCCCCCTCTCTCTCTGTGCCCCCCTCTCTCTGTATGCCTTTCTCTCTCTGTATGCCTTTCTCTCTCTGTGCCCCCTCTCTCTCTGTATGCCTTTCTCTCTCTGTATACCTTTCTCTCTCTGTGCCCCCTCTCTCTCTGTGCCCCCCTCTCTCTGTATGCCTTTCTCTCTCTGTATGCCTTTCTCTCTCTGTGCCCCCCTCTCTCTGTATGCCTTTCTCTCTCTGTATGCCTTTCTCTCTCTGTGCCCCCTCTCTCTCTGTGCCCCCCTCTCTCTCTGTATGCCTTTCTCTCTCTGTATGCCTTTCTCTCTCTGTGCCCCCCTCTCTCTGTATGCCTTTCTCTCTCTGTATGCCTTTCTCTCTCTGTGCCCCCCTCTCTCTCTGTGCCCCCCTCTCTCTCTATATGCCTTTCTCTCTCTGTGCCCCCTCTCTCTCTGTGCCCCCCTCTCTCTCTGTATGCCTTTCTCTCTCTGTATGCCTTTCTCTCTCTGTGCCCCCCTCTCTTTCTGTATGCCTTTCTCTCTCTGTGCCCCCTCTCTCTCTGTGCCCCCCTTCTCTCTCTGTATGCCTTTCTCTCTCTGTGCCCCCTCTCTCTCTGTGCCCCCCTCTCTCTGTATGCCTTTCTCTCTCTGTGCCCCCCCTCTCTCTGTATGCCTTTCTCTCTCTGTATGCCTTTCTCTCTCTGTATGCCTTTCTCTCTCTGTGCCCCCTCTCTCTCTGTGCCCCCCTCTCTCTGTATGCCTTTCTCTCTCTGTGCCCCCTCTCTCTCTGTGCCCCCCTCTCTCTCTATATGCCTTTCTCTCTCTGTGCCCCCTCTCTCTCTGTGCCCCCCTCTCTCTGTATGCCTTTCTCTCTCTGTATGCCTTTCTCTCTCTGTGCCCCCCTCTCTCTGTATGCCTTTCTCTCTCTGTGCCCCTCTCTCTGTATGCCTTTCTCTCTCTGTGCCCCCCTCTCTCTCTGTGCCCCCTCTCTCTGTATGCCTTTCTCTCTCTGTGCCCCCTCTCTCTCTGTGCCCCCCTCTCTCTGTATGCCTTTCTCTCTCTGTATGCCTTTCTCTCTCTGTGCCCCCCTCTCTCTGTATGCCTTTCTCTCTCTGTATGCCTTTCTCTCTCTGTGCCCCCTCTCTCTCTCTGTGCCCCCCTTCTCTCTCTGTATGCCTTTCTCTCTCTGTGCCCCCTCTCTCTCTGTGCCCCCCTCTCTCTCTGTATGCCCCCCTCTCTCTGTGCCCCCCTCTCTCTCTGTATGCCTTTCTCTCTCTGTGCCCCCCTCTCTCTCTGTATGACTTTCTCTCTCTGTGCCCCCCTCTCTCTCTGTGCCCCCCTCTCTCTCTGTATGCCTTTCTCTCTCTGTGCCCCCCTCTCTCTCTGTGCCCCCTCTCTCTCTGTGCCCCCCTCTCTCTCTGTATGCCCCCCTCTCTCTGTGCCCCCCTTCTCTCTCTGTATGCATTTCTCTCTCTGTGCCCCCCTTTCTCTCTGTGCCCCCCTTCTCTCTCTGTATGCCTTTCTCTCTCTGTGCCCCCCTTCTCTCTCTGTATGCCTTTCTCTCTCTGTGCCCCCCTTCTCTCTCTGTATGCCTTTCTCTCTCTGTGCCCCCCTCTCTCTCTGTGCCCCCTCTCTCTCTGTGCCCCCCTCTCTCTCTGTGCCCCCCTTCTCTCTCTGTATGCCTTTCTCTCTCTGTGCCCCCTCTCTCTCTGTGCCCCCCTTCTCTCTCTGTATGCCTTTCTCTCTCTGTATGCCTTTCTCTCTCTGTGCCCCCTCTCTCTCTGTGCCCCCCTCTCTCTGTATGCCTTTCTCTCTCTGTATGCCTTTCTCTCTCTGTGCCCCCTCTCTCTCTGTGCCCCCCTTCTCTCTCTGTATGCCTTTCTCTCTCTGTGCCCCCTCTCTCTCTGTGCCCCCCTCTCTCTCTGTATGCCCCCCTCTCTCTGTGCCCCCCTCTCTCTCTGTATGCCTTTCTCTCTCTGTGCCCCCCTCTCTCTCTGTATGCCTTTCTCTCTCTGTGCCCCCCTCTCTCTCTGTGCCCCCCTCTCTCTCTGTATGCCTTTCTCTCTCTGTGCCCCCCTCTCTCTCTGTGCCCCCTCTCTCTCTGTGCCCCCCTCTCTCTCTGTATGCCCCCCTCTCTCTGTGCCCCCCTTCTCTCTCTGTATGCCTTTCTCTCTCTGTACCCCCCTTTCTCTCTGTGCCCCCCTTCTCTCTCTGTATGCCTTTCTCTCTCTGTGCCCCCCTTCTCTCTCTGTATGCCTTTCTCTCTCTGTGCCCCCCTTCTCTCTCTGTGCCCCCTCTCTCTCTGTGCTCCCCTCTCTCTCTGTATGCCTTTCTCTCTCTGTGCCCCCCTCTCTCTGTATGCCTTTCTCTCTCTGTATGCCTTTCTCTCTCTGTGCCCCCCTCTCTTTCTGTATGCCTTTCTCTCTCTGTGCCCCCTCTCTCTCTGTGCCCCCCTCTCTCTGTATGCCTTTCTCTCTCTGTATGCCTTTCTCTCTCTGTGCCCCCCTCTCTCTCTGTATGCCTTTCTCTCTCTGTATGCCTTTCTCTCTCTGTGCCCCCTCTCTCTCTGTGCCCCCCTCTCTCTGTATGCCTTTCTCTCTCTGTGCCCCCTCTCTCTCTGTGCCCCCCTCTCTCTCTATATGCCTTTCTCTCTCTGTGCCCCCTCTCTCTCTGTGCCCCCCTCTCTCTGTATGCCTTTCTCTCTCTGTATGCCTTTCTCTCTCTGTGCCCCCCTCTCTCTGTATGCCTTTCTCTCTCTGTGCCCCCCTCTCTTTCTGTATGCCTTTCTCTCTCTGTGCCCCCTCTCTCTCTGTGCCCCCTCTCTCTCTGTGCCCCCCTCTCTCTCTGTATGCCTTTCTCTCTCTGTATGCCTTTCTCTCTCTGTGCCCCCCTCTCTCTGTATGCCTTTCTCTCTCTGTATGCCTTTCTCTCTCTGTGCCCCCTCTCTCTCTCTGTGCCCCCCTTCTCTCTCTGTATGCCTTTCTCTCTCTGTGCCCCCTCTCTCTCTGTGCCCCCCTCTCTCTCTGTATGCCCCCCTCTCTCTGTGCCCCCCTCTCTCTCTGTATGCCTTTCTCTCTCTGTGCCCCCCTCTCTCTCTGTATGCCTTTCTCTCTCTGTGCCCCCCTCTCTCTCTGTGCCCCCCTCTCTCTCTGTATGCCTTTCTCTCTCTGTGCCCCCCTCTCTCTCTGTGCCCCCTCTCTCTCTGTGCCCCCCTCTCTCTCTGTATGCCCCCCTCTCTCTGTGCCCCCCTTCTCTCTCTGTATGCATTTCTCTCTCTGTGCCCCCCTTTCTCTCTGTGCCCCCCTTCTCTCTCTGTATGCCTTTCTCTCTCTGTGCCCCCCTTCTCTCTCTGTATGCCTTTCTCTCTCTGTGCCCCCCTTCTCTCTCTGTATGCCTTTCTCTCTCTGTGCCCCCCTCTCTCTCTGTGCCCCCTCTCTCTCTGTGCCCCCCTCTCTCTCTGTGCCCCCCTTCTCTCTCTGTATGCCTTTCTCTCTCTGTGCCCCCTCTCTCTCTGTGCCCCCCTTCTCTCTCTGTATGCCTTTCTCTCTCTGTATGCCTTTCTCTCTCTGTGCCCCCTCTCTCTCTGTGCCCCCCTCTCTCTGTATGCCTTTCTCTCTCTGTATGCCTTTCTCTCTCTGTGCCCCCTCTCTCTCTGTGCCCCCCTTCTCTCTCTGTATGCCTTTCTCTCTCTGTGCCCCCTCTCTCTCTGTGCCCCCCTCTCTCTCTGTATGCCCCCCTCTCTCTGTGCCCCCCTCTCTCTCTGTATGCCTTTCTCTCTCTGTGCCCCCCTCTCTCTCTGTATGCCTTTCTCTCTCTGTGCCCCCCTCTCTCTCTGTGCCCCCCTCTCTCTCTGTATGCCTTTCTCTCTCTGTGCCCCCCTCTCTCTCTGTGCCCCCTCTCTCTCTGTGCCCCCCTCTCTCTCTGTATGCCCCCCTCTCTCTGTGCCCCCCTTCTCTCTCTGTATGCCTTTCTCTCTCTGTGCCCCCCTTTCTCTCTGTGCCCCCCTTCTCTCTCTGTATGCCTTTCTCTCTCTGTGCCCCCCTTCTCTCTCTGTATGCCTTTCTCTCTCTGTGCCCCCCTTCTCTCTCTGTGCCCCCTCTCTCTCTGTGCTCCCCTCTCTCTCTGTATGCCTTTCTCTCTCTGTGCCCCCCTCTCTCTGTATGCCTTTCTCTCTCTGTATGCCTTTCTCTCTCTGTGCCCCCCTCTCTTTCTGTATGCCTTTCTCTCTCTGTGCCCCCTCTCTCTCTGTGCCCCCCTCTCTCTGTATGCCTTTCTCTCTCTGTATGCCTTTCTCTCTCTGTGCCCCCCTCTCTCTCTGTATGCCTTTCTCTCTCTGTATGCCTTTCTCTCTCTATGCCCGCCTCTCTCTCTGTATGCCTTTCTCTCTCTGTATGCCTTTCTCTCTCTGTGCCCCCCTTTCTTTCTGTATGCCTTTCTCTCTCTGTGCCCCCTCTCTCTCTGTGCCCCCCTCTCTCTGTATGCCTTTCTCTCTCTGTATGCCTTTCTCTCTCTGTGCCCCCCTCTCTCTCTGTATGTCTTTCTCTCTCTGTATGCCTTTCTCTCTCTGTGCCCCCCTCTCTCTCTGTGCCCCCCTTCTCTCTCTGTATGCCTTTCTCTCTCTGTGCCCCCCTTTCTCTCTGTGCCCCCCTTCTCTCTCTGTATGCCTTTCTCTCTCTGTGCCCCCCTTCTCTCTCTGTATGCCTTTCTCTCTCTGTGCCCCCCTTCTCTCTCTGTGCCCCCTCTCTCTCTGTGCTCCCCTCTCTCTCTGTATGCCTTTCTCTCTCTGTGCCCCCCTCTCTCTGTATGCCTTTCTCTCTCTGTATGCCTTTCTCTCTCTGTGCCCCCTCTCTCTCTGTATGCCTTTCTCTCTCTGTATGCCTTTCTCTCTCTGTGCCCCCTCTCTCTCTGTGCCCCCCTCTCTGTATGCCTTTCTCTCTCTGTATGCCTTTCTCTCTCTGTGCCCCCCTCTCTCTCTGTATGCCTTTCTCTCTCTGTATGCCTTTCTCTCTCTATGCCCCCCTCTCTCTCTGTATGCCTTTCTCTCTCTGTATGCCTTTCTCTCTCTGTGCCCCCCTCTCTTTCTGTATGCCTTTCTCCCTCTGTGCCCCCTCTCTCTCTGTGCCCCCCTCTCTCTGTATGCCTTTCTCTCTCTGTATGCCTTTCTCTCTCTGTGCCCCCCTCTCTCTCTGTATGTCTTTCTCTCTCTGTATGCCTTTCTCTCTCTGTGCCCCCCCCTCTCTCTGTGCCCCCCTTCTCTCTCTGTATGCCTTTCTCTCTCTGTGCCCCCCTTTCTCTCTGTGCCCCCCTTCTCTCTCTGTATGCCTTTCTCTCTCTGTGCCCCCCTTCTCTCTCTGTATGCCTTTCTCTCTCTGTGCCCCCCTTCTCTCTCTGTGCCCCCTCTCTCTCTGTGCTCCCCTCTCTCTCTGTATGCCTTTCTCTCTCTGTGCCCCCCTCTCTCTGTATGCCTTTCTCTCTCTGTATGCCTTTCTCTCTCTGTGCCCCCCTCTCTTTCTGTATGCCTTTCTCTCTCTGTGCCCCCTCTCTCTCTGTGCCCCCCTCTCTGTATGCCTTTCTCTCTCTGTATGCCTTTCTCTCTCTGTGCCCCCCTCTCTCTCTGTATGCCTTTCTCTCTCTGTATGCCTTTCTCTCTCTATGCCCACCTCTCTCTCTGTATGCCTTTCTCTCTCTGTATGCCTTTCTCTCTCTGTGCCCCCTCTCTCTCTGTGCCCCTTCTCTCTCTGTGCCCCCCTCTCTCTGTATGCCTTTCTCTCTCTGTATGCCTTTCTCTCTCTGTGCCCCCCTCTCTCTGTATGCCTTTCTCTCTCTGTATGCCTTTCTCTCTCTGTGCCCCCCTATCTTTCTGTATGCCTTTCTCTCTCTGTGCCCCCTCTCTCTCTGTGCCACCCTCTCTATGCATGCCTTTCTCTCTCTGTGCCCCCCTCTCTCTGTATGCCTTTCTCTCTCTGTATGCCTTTCTCTCTCTGTGCCCCCCTTCTCTCTCTGTATGCCTTTCTCTCTCTGTGCCCCCTCTCTCTCTGTGCCCCCCTCTCTCTCTGTATGCCTTTCTCTCTCTGTATGCCTTTCTCTCTCTGTGCCCCCCTCTCTCTCTGTATGCCTTTCTCTCTCTGTATGCCTTTCTCTCTCTGTGCCCCCTCTCTCTCTGTGCCCCCCTCTCTCTGTATGCCTTTCTCTCTCTGTATGCCTTTCTCTCTCTGTGCCCCCCTCTCTCTGTATGCCTTTCTCTCTCTGTATGCCTTTCTCTCTCTGTGCCCCCCTCTCTTTCTGTATGCCTTTCTCTCTCTGTGCCCCCTCTCTCTCTGTGCCCCCCTCTCTCTGTATGCCTTTCTCTCTCTGTATGCCTTTCTCTCTCTGTGCCCCCCTCTCTCTGTATGCCTTTCTCTCTCTGTATGCCTTTCTCTCTCTGTGCCCCCTCTCTCTCTGTGCCCCCCTTCTCTCTCTGTATGCCTTTCTCTCTCTGTGCCCCCTTTCTCTCTGTGCCCCCCTCTCTCTCTGTATGCCCCCCTCTCTCTGTGCCCCCCTCTCTCTCTGTATGCCTTTCTCTCTCTGTGCCCCCCTCTCTCTCTGCCCCCTCTCTCTCTGTGCCCCCCTCTCTCTGTGCCCCCCTCTCTCTCTGTATGCCTTTCTCTCTCTGTGCCCCCCTCTCTCTCTGTGCCCCCTCTCTCTCTGTGCCCCCCTCTCTCTCTGCATGCCTTTCTCTCTCTGTGCCCCCCTCTCTCTCTGTGCCCCCTCTCTCTCTGTGCCCCCTCTCTCTCTGTGCCCCCCTCTCTCTCTGTATGCCTTTCTCTCTCTGTGCCCCCCTCTCTCTCTGTGCCCCCCTCTCTCTCTGTATGCCTTTCTCTCTCTGTGCCCCCCCCCTCTCTCTGTGCCCCCTCTCTCTCTGTGCCCCCCTCTCTCTCTGTATGCCCCCCTCTCTCTGTGCCCCCCTTCTCTCTCTGTATGCCTTTCTCTCTCTGTGCCCCCCTTTCTCTCTGTGCCCCCCTTCTCTCTCTGTATGCCTTTCTCTCTCTGTGCCCCCCTTCTCTCTCTGTATGCCTTTCTCTCTCTGTGCCCCCCTTCTCTCTCTGTGCCCCCTCTCTCTCTGTGCTCCCCTCTCTCTGTATGCCTTTCTCTCTCTGTGCCCCCCTCTCTCTGTATGCCTTTCTCTCTCTGTATGCCTTTCTCTCTCTGTGCCCCCCTCTCTTTCTGTATGCCTTTCTCTCTCTGTGCCCCCTCTCTCTCTGTGCCCCCCTCTCTCTGTATGCCTTTCTCTGTATGCCTTTCTCTCTCTGTGCCCCCCTCTCTCTCTGTATGCCTTTCTCTCTCTGTATGCCTTTCTCTCTCTGTGCCCCCCTCTCTCTCTGTATGCCTTTCTCTCTCTGTATGCCTTTCTCTCTCTGTGCCCCCTCTCTCTCTGTGCCCCCCTCTCTCTGTATGCCTTTCTCTCTCTGTATGCCTTTCTCTCTCTGTGCCCCCCTCTCTTTCTGTATGCCTTTCTCTCTCTGTATGCCTTTCTCTCTCTGTATGCCTTTCTCTCTCTGTGCCCCCTCTCTCTCTGTGCCCCCCTCTCTCTGTATGCCTTTCTCTCTCTGTGCCCCCCTCTTTCTGTATGCCTTTCTCTCTCTGTATGCCTTTCTCTCTCTGTGCCCCCTCTCTCTCTGTGCCCCCCTTCTCTCTCTGTATGCCTTTCTCTCTCTGTGCCCCCTCTCTCTCTGTGCCCCCCTCTCTCTCTGTATGCCTTTCTCTCTCTGTATGCCTTTCTCTCTCTGTGCCCCCCTCTCTCTCTGTATGCCTTTCTCTCTCTGTATGCCTTTCTCTCTCTGTGCCCCCCTCTCTCTCTGTATGCCTTTCTCTCTCTGTATGCCTTTCTCTCTCTGTGCCCCCCTCTCTTTCTGTATGCCTTTCTCTCTCTGTGCCCCCTCTCTCTCTGTGCCCCCCTCTCTCTGTATGCCTTTCTCTCTCTGTATGCCTTTCTCTCTCTGTGCCCCCCTCTCTCTGTATGCCTTTCTCTCTCTGTATGCCTTTCTCTCTCTGTGCCCCCTCTCTCTCTGTGCCCCCCTTCTCTCTCTGTATGCCTTTCTCTCTCTGTGCCCCCTCTCTCTCTGTGCCCCCCTCTCTCTCTGTATGCCCCCCTCTCTCTGTGCCCCCCTCTCTCTCTGTATGCCTTTCTCTCTCTGTGCCCCCCTCTCTCTCTGCCCCCTCTCTCTCTGTGCCCCCCTCTCTCTGTGCCCCCCTCTCTCTCTGTATGCCTTTCTCTCTCTGTGCCCCCCTCTCTCTCTGTGCCCCCTCTCTCTCTGTGCCCCCCTCTCTCTCTGCATGCCTTTCTCTCTCTGTGCCCCCCTCTCTCTCTGTGCCCCCTCTCTCTCTGTGCCCCCCTCTCTCTCTGTGCCCCCCTCTCTCTCTGTATGCCTTTCTCTCTCTGTGCCCCCCTCTCTCTCTGTGCCCCCCTCTCTCTCTGTATGCCTTTCTCTCTCTGTGCCCCCCTCTCTCTCTGTGCCCCCTCTCTCTCTGTGCCCCCCTCTCTCTCTGTATGCCCCCCTCTCTCTGTGCCCCCCTTCTCTCTCTGTATGCCTTTCTCTCTCTGTGCCCCCCTTTCTCTCTGTGCCCCCCTTCTCTCTCTGTATGCCTTTCTCTCTCTGTGCCCCCTTCTCTCTCTGTATGCCTTTCTCTCTCTGTGCCCCCCTTCTCTCTCTGTGCCCCCTCTCTCTCTGTGCTCTCCTCTCTCTCTGTATGCCTTTCTCTCTCTGTGCCCCCCTCTCTCTCTGTGCCCCCCTCTCTCTCTGTATGCCTTTCTCTCTCTGTGCCCCCCTCTCTCTCTGTGCCCCCTCTCTCTCTGTGCCCCCCTCTCTCTCTGTATGCCTTTCTCTCTCTGTGCCCCCCTCTCTCTCTGTGCCCCCCTTCTCTCTCTGTATGCCTTTCTCTCTCTGTGCCCCCCTTTCTCTCTGTGCCCCCTTCTCTCTCTGTATGCCTTTCTCTCTCTGTGCCCCCCTTCTCTCTCTGTATGCCTTTCTCTCTCTGTGCCCCCCTTCTCTCTCTGTGCCCCCCTCTCTCTCTGTGCTCCCCTCTCTCTCTGTATGCCTTTCTCTCTCTGTGCCCCCCTCTCTCTCTGTGCCCCCCTCTCTCTCTATATGCCTTTCTCTCTCTGTGTCCCCCTCTCTCTCTGTGCCCCCCTCTCTCTCTGTGCCCCCCTTCTCTCTCTGTATGCCTTTCTCTCTCTGTGCCCCCCTCTCTCTCTGTGCTCCCCTTCTCTCTCTGTATGCCTTTCTCTCTCTGTGCCCCCCTCTCTCTCTGTGCCCCCCTTCTCTCTCTGTATGCCCCCCTCTCTCTGTGCCCCCCTCTCTCTGTATGCCTTTCTCTCTCTGTATGCCTTTCTCTCTCTGTGCCCCCCTTCTCTCTCTGTATGCCTTTCTCTCTCTGTGCCCCCCTTCTCTCTCTGTGCCCCCCTCTCTCTCTGTGCTCCCCTCTCTCTGTATGCCTTTCTCTCTCTGTGCCCCCCTTCTCTCTCTGTATGCCTTTCTCTCTCTGTGCCCCCCTCTCTCTCTGTGCCCCCTCTCTCTCTGTGCCCCCCTCTCTCTCTGTGCCCCCCTTCTCTCTCTGTATGCCTTTCTCTCTCTGTGCCCCCCTTCTCTCTCTGTATGCCTTTCTCTCTCTGTGCCCCCCTTCTCTCTCTGTGCCCCCCTCTCTCTCTGTGCTCCCCTCTCTCTCTGTATGCCTTTCTCTCTCTGTGCCCCCCTTCTCTCTCTGTATGCCTTTCTCTCTCTGTGCACCCCTCTCTCTCTGTGCCCCCTCTCTCTCTGTGCCCCCCTCTCTCTCTGTGCCCCCCTTCTCTCTCTGTATGCCTTACTCTCTCTGTGCCCCCCTCTCTTTCTGTATGCCTTTCTCTCTCTGTGCCCCCCTTCTCTCTCTGTGCCCCCCTCTCTCTCTGTGCTCCCCACTCTCTCTGTGCCCCCCTCTCTCTCTGTGCCCCCTTCTCTCTCTGTGCCCCCCTTCTCTCTCTGTGCCCCCCTCTCTCTCTGTGCCCCCCTTCTCTCTCTGTATGCCCCCCTCTCTCTGTGCCCCCCTCTCTCTGTATGCCTTTCTCTCTCTGTATGCCTTTCTCTCTCTGTGCCCCCCTTCTCTCTCTGTATGCCTTTCTCTCTCTGTGCCCCCCTTCTCTCTCTGTGCCCCCCTCTCTCTCTGTGCTCCCCTCTCTCTGTATGCCTTTCTCTCTCTGTGCCCCCCTTCTCTCTCTGTATGCCTTTCTCTCTCTGTGCCCCCCTCTCTCTCTGTGCCCCCTCTCTCTCTGTGCCCCCCTCTCTCTCTGTGCCCCCCTTCTCTCTCTGTATGCCTTTCTCTCTCTGTGCCCCCCTTCTCTCTCTGTATGCCTTTCTCTCTCTGTGCCCCCCTTCTCTCTCTGTGCCCCCCTCTCTCTCTGTGCTCCCCTCTCTCTCTGTATGCCTTTCTCTCTCTGTGCCCCCCTTCTCTCTCTGTATGCCTTTCTCTCTCTGTGCACCCCTCTCTCTCTGTGCCCCCTCTCTCTCTGTGCCCCCCTCTCTCTCTGTGCCCCCCTTCTCTCTCTGTATGCCTTACTCTCTCTGTGCCCCCCTCTCTTTCTGTATGCCTTTCTCTCTCTGTGCCCCCCTTCTCTCTCTGTGCCCCCCTCTCTCTCTGTGCTCCCCACTCTCTCTGTGCCCCCCTCTCTCTCTGTGCCCCCTTCTCTCTCTGTGCCCCCCTTCTCTCTCTGTGCCCCCCTCTCTCTCTGTGCCCCCCTCTCTCTCTGTATGCCTTTCTCTCTCTGTGCCCCCCTCTCTCTCTGCCCCCTTCTCTCTCTGTGCCCCCTCTCTCTGTGCTCCCCTCTCTCTCTCTGTATGCCTTTCTCTCTCTGTGCCCCCCTCTCTCTCTGTATGCCTTTCTCTCTCTGTGCCCCCCTCTCTCTCTGTATGCCTTTCTCTCTCTGTGCCCCCTCTCTCTCTGTGCCCCCTCTCTCTGTGTGCCCCCCTCTCTCTCTGTATGCCTTTCTCTCTCTGTGCCCCCCTCTCTCTCTGTATGCCTTTCTCTCTCTGTGCCCCCTCTCTCTCTGTGCCCCCTCTCTCTCTGTGCCCCCCTCTCTCTCTGTGCCCCCCTTCTCTCTCTGTATGCCTTTCTCTCTCTGTGCCCCCCTTCTCTCTCTGTGCCCCCTCTCTGTGTGCCCCCCTCTCTCTCTGTATGCCTTTCTCTCTCTGTGCCCCCCTCTCTCTCTGTATGCCTTTCTCTCTCTGTGCCCCCCTTTCTCTCTCTGTGCCCCCCTCTCTCTCTGTATGCCTTTCTCTCTCTGTGCCCCCCTTTCTCTCTCTGTGCCCCCCTCTCTCTCTGTATGCCTTTCTCTCTCTGTGCCCCCTCTCTCTCTGTGCCCCCTCTCTCTCTGTCGTTCTTTATTTTATTTTTTTTTCATTTTCTATTCCAGTGGTTTGATATCTACTTTGATAAAGTGAGGCCCACATTCTTGAAGCCAAACAAGGAAAATAAGAGATTTTTTATTTCATCATCTGGAGAAAAAATCTACAATGTTTCAAATGATGTTGCAAGACTTCATACCAAGTATGTATTTTAAAATAGAAACTATTAGTTAATAAGTCTACATGGTCATAATAAGATGATTAACTTAATTTTCTTTTATTATACAGATTTGGATTGAAGCCAGTAACCAGCCAGATAGCGAGACGGATGGCAGAAACATTTGTCGCTGCAAATTGTAAAGAAAGTATTGATAAAGATCACTTTTCAAAGTATCTGGCACATAGCAACAGTACTGCGGAGCGCGTTTATCGGGAAAACACTATGGACATGCTGATCCGAGCATCAAACTTGACCCGAAAAATTCAAGAGGAAGCTTCAACATCAAGGTAAGTATGTGAATAGTGGTGCGGTTGTCTCCAGCCTCGCTGCATCAGGTTGACTATTCTTATGTGATCTGTTACTAAAACATTTATATTTTACAGCGCTGCAATGGAAGTGGACTGTGTGAACGAGAACCATAAAGACTCTTCTCCTCCTCCTTTGAGTTCCAAGGATGAAGAATTTAAAAGATTTGAAACAAAATATCCAGTAACTTTAGAGAAGGAGTTCCCATCGCTAAAAAAGTGTATTGAAGCCTCTGAAAGGCATGGGCGACACATTTATGATCGGTGGAGGAAGACACAGCACACAATGCGTGTGGACTATATCATCGGTAAGATGTTCAAATGGCTGCTCTGCCATGTATCTAATCCCACACAATTTTATAATCCAATCTTGTATGAAACTGTCTGCTGAACTGGGTATCTAATCCTATCCTGCATGATACATTCTTCTGACCTGTGTATCTAATCCTATCCTGTTTGATACTGCCTTCTGGGCCATGTATTTACTCCAATCCTGTGTAATACTATCTGCTGAGTTGGGTATCTAATCCTATCCTGTTTGATACTCCCTTCTGGGCCATGTATTTACTCCAATCCTGTGTAATACTGTCTGCTGAGCTGGGTATCTAATCCTATCCTGCATGATACATTCTTCTGAGCTGGGTATCTAATCAAATCCTGCATGATACATTCTTCTGAGCTGTGTATCTAATCCTATCCTGCATGATACATTCTTCTGAGCTGTGTATCTAATCCTATCCTGCATGATACATTCTTCTGAGCTGTGTATCTAATCCTATCCTGCATGATACATTCTTCTGAGCTATGTATCTAATCCTATCCTGCATGATACATTCTTCTGAGCTGTGTATCTAATCCTATCCTGCATGATACATTCTTCTGAGCTGTGTATCTAATCCTATCCTGCATGATACATTCTTCTGAGCTGTGTATCTAATCCTATCCTGCATGATACATTCTTCTGAGCTATGTATCTAATCCTATCCTGCATGATACATTCTTCTGAGCTGTGTATCTAATCCTATCCTGCATGATACATTCTTCTGAGCTGTGTATCTAATCCTATCCTATGTGACACTGTTGAGCTGTGTATCTAACCCATCTAATCAAGACACATGTAATAACCATTGTTTAGTATCTATATCACATTACCATATTAATACATTTTTTGACATTTTCTCAACAGGATTGTTTGAAGACATAAGAGCAGAAGAAGAGGAGGTGAATGAATGCATCCGGAAGCAGAGATGGAAAAACAACGTGCCAAGAGCGAAAGACATATTGCTGCAATGGAGGAAAAGATGACCCGGAGAATGAAAAAGAAGGATTGATGATTGATGAAGAATGAAATGAATGTGGACCTTTTTCTACCTAAAATAAAGCAAAATGAAGTTTTTTATTTCATGTTTCATTTGTTTATGGGCACACATGTTCATATACAGTTTAGTAAGCAAAAGGTGTTCAAAAACCGAGTATCTAAAAATGAAGATTTAATAGGTTGGGTGATATTAATCCGGGACAGTGCAAGTGTCTAGTAAATGGGAGCAGAACAGCATTAAGTACAAGAAGTCATATTATTACCAGTCAATCAAATGTGCAACATCAGCCCAAAAGCCTTAAAGCCATGTCCCACTTTTTGCTTTTTTCAAATATCTAACTCTACAAAGCATTCATTGCTGTTGGGGGTGTACATAGAAATCATGGGGCCCCATAGCAGAACTTCTAATTGCCACCACCTCCACCCCCAAAAAAGAGGGTGGGGGAGGAAAAACAAAACTTAAATTACTGTCTGGGTCACAGAAGAGCAGATCTCACAACTTTTCAGCCTTTACACAGTAATTTTCCTCCTGCTTAAAGGGATATTCCCATCTCCAAGATCCTATCCCAATATGTAGTAGGTGTAGTAATATTAGCAGATTTCTCCAATTAGAAATGTAGTATAGTATTTTTGATTCACTATCTCTTACCTCATGTGCAGGCATCGCAGGACCTTAGGTATCCATGGTTACGACCACTAGCAACTAGCTATCTGTCTTTATCCTTGGACGTAACTATGGATACCTAAGGTCCTGCACATGAGGAAAGAGACCTAGTGAATCAGAAAAAATATACTACATTTATAATTGGAGATATTTGCTAACATTACTATTACACCTACTACATATTGGGATAGGATCTTGGAGATGGAAATACCCCTTTAAGTCCTAGATTTCTCTTTCATTCTCCCCATAAAGTATGCTGCCAACAAAAGTGCCCCCCAACCACAGTATGATAACCCCATTGTGAATTCCTCCACATTCACAGTATAATGACCCTCACCTCAACTCCTAACTCAAAGTATGGTGACCCCAACACAGCCCTCCATGCAGTAAAATGGACCTACATACAGTATAATGGACCCCATATCTTCCAAATATAATAACCCACATAGCCTTCCATATAGTATAAGCATGGTCCTTCATGCAATATAATGCATCCCCCATGGTCCTTAAAGTATAGTGCAGCCCCCATAAGGGTATAAAACAGCCACAGTCCTGCAGTAATATGGGCACCACATACTGATTTAAAAAATATATATATGAATACTTACTGCTACTCGTTCCTCCTGCTGCTTCAGTCCATGGGACATCACTTTCTGCACACGTTGACTATCTGCTGAACTTTCTGCAAGGTTTCTGCATCTGTTTGCAACAAACACTGCTGAAAAACCAGGTGGAAACACCCAGAGACTGAACCAGGTAGGACAGAAGAGCTGTCACTCATAATGCTGACAGCCCAGCACACTCCAGAATACATAGGACGGCTGAGCTGTCACTCACAACATCCATAGGCCACAGACAGCAATGCAGCCATGACAGTAGGTCATTTATTAATGTTAGACTGATAGTATGTGCCATATACAACACTCAATCTCACAAAATCTCACGCTAAAAATTGGCAGGGAGATCCATGTTTACAAGAAAATCCTAAATCTCGCAGCCATTATCTTTCCAGGGTCTTGAACGCATCGTGAAGAAAATCACCGGCCTAATATTAACCTTGATTGAGGGTAAATTATTTTTCAATGGGAGACTGAGAGTGAGGGCCGTATGTGGCTTATACTATGTCTACTAAATGAGGTTACCCACTTTCCAGTGCTGACATCTCGACTTGTGAAGGTTCAAGATGGCCCAAACTTACAGTGTGTACAGAGCTCAAGTAGAACTACACAATGAGTGGTGGCACTTGTTCATAGCAAAAGTGGTTCCAGTACAATACAAGTCTAAAATTGGTACTGTTTGCTACGGTTCTGAAGGCCCAATAGAGAATTAGAGATAAACACTTTGTAGCACTCGCTCTCCCCTTTCAAGGGACTCCTCACATTTGTATGTATGCCATTTCCCTGAGGAGCAGCGCCCCAAGAAGCGAGCCACCCCTACCTGGTAAATGCTAAGTGTGAGTCTGTGATAGTGAGTGCCGTATTTGGCACATTCTATCAAAGTCTCACTCTAAAGATCTGCATCTGAAAATGCTCCTCCGACTTTGGGGGGCAGATCTCAGCAGCTAAGGGAGCAGACTGCAAACGGACAGAGATGTATTTAGATAATCCTCTTGGCTTCAATATTCACTAAGCAGCTTTTTCATTTATACCTCCTGCGGTTTCTGGTGGCTCGGAGAAGAGGGCACCCCCAGCACCATGTTAAGTCAATGGTGGGAATCAATGGCTTTCCCTATCTCACTTTCACCTGGATTTTTCCGGAACCGTGGGTCCGATAAACAATCCGAGATATACGTTCTGTAGACTGGACCGTCAGCTTTCCAGGGAATGATATCCTAAGTGAAAAGCATCTTGTACCGAGGAGCAGCACCCCGAGAGCCGTGATCCCCCTCTGACCAGGCGGCCCATGTCTACTAAATGAGGTTACCCATTTTCCAGTGCTGACATCTCGACTTGTGAAGGTCCAAGATGGCCCAAACTTGCAGTGTTTACAGAGCTAAAGTAGAACTACACAATGAGTGGTGGCACTTGTTCATAGCAAAATTGGTTCCAGTACAATACATGTCTAAAATTGGTACTGTTTGCTCCGGTTCTGAAGGTCCAATAGAAAATCAGAGATAAACGCTTTGTAGCACTTGCTCTCCCCTTTCAAGGGACTCCTCACATGTGTATGTATGCCAATTCCCTGAGGAGCAGCGCCCCAAGAAGCGAGCCACCCTACCTGGTAAATGCTAAGTGTGAGTCTGTGATAGTGAGTGCCGTATTTGGCACATTCTATCAAAGTCTCACACTAAAGATCTGCATCTGAAAATGCTCCTCCGACTTTGGGGGGCAG
Organism: Phyllobates terribilis; assembly: GCF_046119375.1. Classification (NCBI taxonomy): domain Eukaryota; kingdom Metazoa; phylum Chordata; class Amphibia; order Anura; family Dendrobatidae; genus Phyllobates; species Phyllobates terribilis. The sequence continues at coordinate 162,744 of NW_027363524.1, read as the reverse complement.
ATCTCAGCAGCTAAGGGAGCAGACTGCAAACGGACAGAGATGTATTTAGATAATCCTCTTGGCTTCAATATTCACTAAGCAGCTTTTTCATTGATCCCTCCTGCGGTTTCTGGTGGATCGGGGAAGAGGGCACCCCCAGCACCATGTTAAGTCAATGGTGGGAATCAATGGCAATTCCCTATCTCACTTTCACCTGGATTTTTCCGGAACCGTGGGTCCGATAAACAATCAGAGATATACGTTTTGTAGACTGGACCGTCAGCTTTCCAGGGAATCATATCCTAAGTGAAAGGCATCTTGTACCGAGGAGCAGCACCCCGAGAGCCGTGATCCCCCTCTGACCAGGCGGCCCATGTCTGCTAAATGAGGTTACCCATTTTCCAGTGCTGACATCTCGACTTGTGAAGGTCCAAGATGGCCCAAACTTGCAGTGTTTACAGAGCTAAAGTAGAAATACACAATGAGTGGTGGCACTTGTTCATAGCAAAAGTGGTTCCAGTACAAGACATGTCTAAAATTGGTACTGTTTGCTCCGGTTCTGAAGGTCCAATAGAAAATCAGAGATAAACACTTTGTAGCACTCGCTCTCCCCTTTCAAGGGACTCCTCACATGTGTATGTATGCCATTTCCCTGAGGAGCAGCGCCCCAAGAAGCGACCACCCCTACCTGGTATATGCTAAGTGTGAGTCTGTGATAGTGAGTGCCGTATTTGGCACATTCTATCAAAGTCTCACACTAAAGATCTGCATCTGAAAATGCTCCTCCGACTTTGGGGGGCAGATCTCAGCAGCTAAGGGAGCAGACTGCAAACGGACAGAGATGTATTTAGATAATCCTCTTGGCTTCAATATTCACTAAGCAGCTTTTTCATTGATACCTCCTGCGGTTTCTGGTGGCTCGGGGAAGAGGGCACCCCCAGCACCATGTTAAGTCAATGGTAGGAATCAATGGCATTTCCCTATCTCACTTTCACCTGGATTTTTCCGGAACCGTGGGTCCGATGAACAATCCGAGATATACGTTCTGTAGACTGGACCATCAGCTTTCCAGGGATTCATATTCTGAGTGAGAGGCATCTTGTACCAAGGAGCAGCACCCCGAGAGCCGTGATCCCCCTCTGACCAGGCGGCCCATGTCTGCTAAATGAGGTTACCCACTTTCCAGTGCTGACATCTCGACTTGTGAAGGTCCAAGATGGCCCAAACTTGCAGTGTTTACAGAGCTAAAGTAGAACTACACAATGTGTGGTGGCACTTGTTCATAGCTAGAGTGGTTCCAGTACAAGACATGTCTAAAATTGGTACTGTTTGCTCCGGTTCTGAAGGTCCAATAGAAAATCAGAGATAAACACTTTGTAGCACTCGCTCTCCCCTTTCCAGGGACTCCTCACATTTGTATGTATGCCATTTCCCTGAGGAGCAGCGCCCCAAGAAGCGAGCCACCCCTACCTGGTAAATGCTAAGTGTGAGTCTGTGATAGTGAGTGCCGTATTTGGCACATTCTATCAAAGTCTCACACTAAAGATCTGCATCTGAAAATGCTCCTCCGACTTTGGGGGGCAGATCTCAGCAGCTAAGGGAGCAGACTGCAAACGGACAGAGATGTATTTAGATAATCCTCTTGGCTTCAATATTCACTAAGCAGCTTTTTCTTTGATCCCTCCTGCGGTTTCTGGGGGCTTTGGGAAGAGGGCACCCCTAGCACCATGTTAAGTCAATGGTAAGAATCAATGGCAATTCCCTATCTCACTTTCACCTGGATTTTTCCGGAACCGTGGGTCCGATAAACAATCAGAGATATACGTTTTGTAGACTGGACCGTCAGCTTTCCAGGGAATCATATCCTAAGTGAAAGGCATCTTGTACCGAGGAGCAGCACCCCGAGAGCCGTGATCCCCCTCTGACCAGGCGGCCCATGTCTGCTAAATGAGGTTACCCATTTTCCAGTGCTGACATCTCGACTTGTGAAGGTCCAAGATGGCCCAAACTTGCAGTGTTTACAGAGCTAAAGTAGAACTACACAATGAGTGGTGGCACTTGTTCATAGCAAGAGTGGTTCCAGTACAAGGCATGTCTAAAATTGGTACTGTTTGCTCCGGTTCTGAAGGTCCAATAGAAAATCAGAGATAAACACTTTGTAGCATACGCTCTCCCCTTTTAAGGGACTCCTCACATGTGTATGTATGCCATTTCCCTGAGGAGCAGCGCCCCAAGAAGCGACCACCCTACCTGGTTAATGCTAAGTGTGAGTCTGTGATAGTGAGTGCCGTATTTGGCACATTCTATCAAAGTCTCACACTAAAGATCTGCATCTGAAAATGCTCCTCCGACTTTGGGGGGCAGATCTCAGCAGCTAAGGGGGCAGACTGCAAACGGACAGAGATGTATTTAGATAATCCTCTTGGCTTCAATATTCACTAAGCAGCTTTTTCTTTGATCCCTCCTGCGGTTTCTGGTGGATCGGGGAAGAGGGCACCCCCAGCACCATGTTAAGTCAATGGTAGGAATCAATGGCATTTCCCTATCTCACTTTCACCTGGATTTTTCCGGAACCGTGGGTCCGATAAACAATCCGAGATATACGTTTTGTAGACTGGACCGTCAGCTTTCCAGGGATTCATATTCTGAGTGAGAGGCATCTTGTACCAAGGAGCAGCACCCCGAGAGCCGTGATCCCCCTCTGACCAGTCGGCCTATGTCTGCTAAATGAGGTTACCCACTTTCCAGTGCTGACGTCTCGACTTGTGAAGGTCCAAGATGGCCCAAACTTGCAGTGTTTACAGAGCTAAAGTAGAACTACACAATGTGTGGTGGCACTTGTTCATAGCTAGAGTGGTTCCAGTACAAGACATGTCTAAAATTGGTACTGTTTGCTCCGGTTCTGAAGGTCCAATAGAAAATCAGAGATAAACACTTTGTAGCACTCGCTCTCCCCTTTCCAGGGACTCCTCACATTTGTATATATGCCATTTCCCTGAGGAGCAGCGCCCCAAGAAGCTACCACCCCTACCTGGTAAATGCTAAATGTGAGTCTGTGATAGTGAGTGCCGTATTTGGCACATTCTATCAAAGTCTCACACTAAAGATCTGCATCTGAAAATGCTCCTCCGACTTTGGGGGGCAGATCTCAGCAGCAAAGGGGGCAGACTGCAAACGGACAGAGATGTATTTAGATAATCCTCTTGGCTTCAATATTCACTAAGCAGCTTTTTCTTTGATCCCTCCTGCGGTTTCTGGGGGCTCGGGGAAGAGGGCACCCCTAGCACCATGTTAAGTCAATGGTAAGAATCAATGGCATTTCCCTATCTCACTTTCACCTGGATTTTTCCTGAACCGTGGGTCCGATGAACAATCCGAGATATACGTTCTGTAGACTGGACCGTCAGATTTCCAGTGATTTATATCCTGAGTGAGAGGCATCTTGTACCGAGGAGCAGCACCCCGAGAGCCGTGATCCCCCTCTGACCAGGCGGCCCATGTCTGCTAAATGAGGTTACCCATTTTCCAGTGCTGACATCTCGACTTGTGAAGGTCCAAGATGGCCCAAACTTGCAGTGTTTACAGAGCTAAAGTAGAACTACACAATGAGTGGTGGCACTTGTTCATAGCAAGAGTGGTTCCAGTACAAGACATGTCTAAAATTGGTACTGTTTGCTTCGGTTCTGAAGGTCCAATAGAAAATCAGAGATAAACACTTTGTAGCACTCGCTCTCCCCTTTCAAGGGACTCCTCACATGTGTATGTATGCCATTTCCCTGAGGAGCAGTACCCCAAAAAGCGAGCCACCCCTACCTGGTAAATGCTAAGTGTGAGTCTGTGATAGTGAGTGCCGTATTTGGCACATTCTATCAAAGTCTCACACTAAAGATCTGCATCTGAAAATGCTCCTCCGACTTTGGGGGGCAGATCTCAGCAGCTAAGGGAGCAGACTGCAAACGGACAGAGATGTATTTAGATAATCCTCTTGGCTTCAATATTCACTAAGCAGCTTTTTCTTTGATCCCTCCTGCGGTATCTGGGGGCTCGGGGAAGAGGGCACCCCTAGCACCATGTTAAGTCAATGGTAAGAATCAATGGCATTTCCCTATCTCACTTTCACCTGGATTTTTCCGGAACCGTGGGTCCGATAAACAATCCGAGATATACGTTTTGTAGACTGGACCGTCAGCTTTCCAGGGATTCATATTCTGAGTGAGAGGCATCTTGTACCAAGGAGCAGCACCCCGAGAGCCGTGATCCCCCTCTGACCAGGCGGCCCATGTCTGCTAAATGAGGTTACCCACTTTCCAGTGCTGACATCTCGACTTGTGAAGGTCCAAGATGGCCCAAACTTGCAGTGTTTACAGAGCTAAAGTAGAACTACACAATGAGTGGTGGCACTTGTTCATAGCAAGAGTGGTTCCAGTACAAGGCATGTCTAAAATTGGTACTGTTTGCTCCGGTTCTGAAGGTCCAATAGAAAATCAGAGATAAACACTTTGTAGCACTCGCTCTCCCCTTTCCAGGGACTCCTCACATTTGTATATATGCCATTTCCCTGAGGAGCAGCGCCCCAAGAAGCGAGCCACCCCTACCTGGTAAATGCTAAGTGTGAGTCTGTGATAGTGAGTGCCGTATTTGGCACATTCTATCAAAGTCTCACACTAAAGATCTGCATCTGAAAATGCTCCTCCGACTTTGGGGGGCAGATCTCAGCAGCAAAGGGGGCAGACTGTAAACGGACAGAGATGTATTTAGATAATCCTCTTGGCTTCAATATTCACTAAGCAGCTTTTTCTTTGATCCCTCCTGCGGTTTCTGGGGGCTCGGGGAAGAGGGCACCCCCAGCACCATGTTAAGTCAATGGTAAGAATCAATGGCATTTCCCTATCTCACTTTCACCTGGATTTTTCCTGAACCGTGGGTCCGATGAACAATCCGAGATATACGTTCTGTAGACTGGACCGTCAGCTTTCCAGTGATTTATATCCTGAGTGAGAGGCATCTTGTACCGAGGAGCAGCAACCCAAGAGCCGTGATCCCCCTCTGACCAGGCGGCCCATGTCTGCTAAATGAGGTTACCCATTTTCCAGTGCTGACATCTCGACTTGTGAAGGTCCAAGATGGCCCAAACTTGCAGTGTTAACAGAGCTAAAGTAGAACTACACAATGTGTGGTGGCACTTGTTCATAGCTAGAGTGGTTCCAGCACAAGACATGTCTAAAATTGGTACTGTTTGCTCCGGTTCTGAAGGTCCAATAGAAAATCAGAGATAAACACTTTGTAGCACTCGCTCTCCCCTTTCCAGGGACTCCTCACATTTGTATATATGCCATTTCCCTGAGGAGCAGCGCCCCAAGAAGCGAGCCACCCCTACCTGGTAAATGCTAAGTGTGAGTCTGTGATAGTGAGTGCCGTATTTGGCACATTCTATCAAAGTCTCACACTAAAGATCTGCATCTGAAAATGCTCCTCCGACTTTGGGGGGCAGATCTCAGCAGCAAAGGGGGCAGACTGTAAACGGACAGAGATGTATTTAGATAATCCTCTTGGCTTCAATATTCACTAAGCAGCTTTTTCTTTGATCCCTCCTGCGGTTTCTGGGGGCTCGGGGAAGAGGGCACCCCCAGCACCATGTTAAGTCAATGGTAAGAATCAATGGCATTTCCCTATCTCACTTTCACCTGGATTTTTCCTGAACCGTGGGTCCGATGAACAATCCGAGATATACGTTCTGTAGACTGGACCGTCAGCTTTCCAGTGATTTATATCCTGAGTGAGAGGCATCTTGTACCGAGGAGCAGCAACCCAAGAGCCGTGATCCCCCTCTGACCAGGCGGCCCATGTCTGCTAAATGAGGTTACCCATTTTCCAGTGCTGACATCTCGACTTGTGAAGGTCCAAGATGGCCCAAACTTGCAGTGTTTACAGAGCTAAAGTAGAACTACACAATGAGTGGTGGCACTTGTTCATAGCAAGAGTGGTTCCAGTACAAGACATGTCTAAAATTGGTACTGTTTGCTTCGGTTCTGAAGGTCCAATAGAAAATCAGAGATAAACACTTTGTAGCACTCGCTCTCCCCTTTCAAGGGACTCCTCACATGTGTATGTATGCCATTTCCCTGAGGAGCAGCACCCCAAGAAGCGACCACCCCTACCTGGTAAATGCTAAGTGTGAGTCTGTGATAGTGAGTGCCGTATTTGGCACATTCTATCAAAGTCTCACACTAAAGATCTGCATCTGAAAATGCTCCTCCGACTTTGGGGGGCAGATCTCAGCAGCTAAGGGAGCAGACTGCAAACGGACAGAGATGTATTTAGATAATCCTCTTGGCTTCAATATTCACTAAGCAGCTTTTTCTTTGATCCCTCCTGCGGTTTCTGGGGGCTCGGGGAAGAGGGCACCCCTAGCACCATGTTAAGTCAATGGTAAGAATCAATGGCATTTCCCTATCTCACTTTCACCTGGATTTTTCCGGAACCGTGGGTCCGATAAACAATCCGAGATATACGTTTTGTAGACTGGACCGTCAGCTTTCCAGGGATTCATATTCTGAGTGAGAGGCATCTTGTACCAAGGAGCAGCACCCCGAGAGCCGTGATCCCCCTCTGACCAGGCGGCCCATGTCTGCTAAATGAGGTTACCCACTTTCCAGTGCTGACATCTCGACTTGTGAAGATCCAAGATGGCCCAAACTTGCAGTGTTTACAGAGCTAAAGTAGAACTACACAATGAGTGGTGGCACTTGTTCATAGCAAGAGTGGTTCCAGTACAAGACATGTCTAAAATTGGTACTGTTTGCTCCGGTTCTGAAGGTCCAATAGAAAATCAGAGATAAACACTTTGTAGCATACGCTCTCCCCTTTTAAGGGACTCCTCACATGTGTATGTATGCCATTTCCCTGAGGAGCAGCGCCCCAAGAAGCGACCACCCTACCTGGTTAATGCTAAGTGTGAGTCTGTGATAGTGAGTGCCGTATTTGGCACATTCTATCAAAGTCTCACACTAAAGATCTGCATCTGAAAATGCTCCTCCGACTTTGGGGGGCAGATCTCAGCAGCTAAGGGGGCAGACTGCAAACGGACAGAGATGTATTTAGATAATCCTCTTGGCTTCAATATTCACTAAGCAGCTTTTTCTTTGATCCCTCCTGCGGTTTCTGGTGGATCGGGGAAGAGGGCACCCCCAGCACCATGTTAAGTCAATGGTAGGAATCAATGGCATTTCCCTATCTCACTTTCACCTGGATTTTTCCGGAACCGTGGGTCCGATAAACAATCCGAGATATACGTTTTGTAGACTGGACCGTCAGCTTTCCAGGGATTCATATTCTGAGTGAGAGGCATCTTGTACCAAGGAGCAGCACCCCGAGAGCCGTGATCCCCCTCTGACCAGTCGGCCTATGTCTGCTAAATGAGGTTACCCACTTTCCAGTGCTGACATCTCGACTTGTGAAGGTCCAAGATGGCCCAAACTTGCAGTGTTTACAGAGCTAAAGTAGAACTACACAATGTGTGGTGGCACTTGTTCATAGCTAGAGTGGTTCCAGCACAAGACATGTCTAAAATTGGTACTGTTTGCTCCGGTTCTGAAGGTCCAATAGAAAATCAGAGATAAACACTTTGTAGCACTCGCTCTCCCCTTTCCAGGGACTCCTCACATTTGTATATATGCCATTTCCCTGAGGAGCAGCGCCCCAAGAAGCGAGCCACCCCTACCTGGTAAATGCTAAGTGTGAGTCTGTGATAGTGAGTGCCGTATTTGGCACATTCTATCAAAGTCTCACACTAAAGATCTGCATCTGAAAATGCTCCTCCGACTTTGGGGGGCAGATCTCAGCAGCTAAGGGAGCACACTGCAAACGGACAGAGATGTATTTAGATAATCCTCTTGGCTTCAATATTCACTAAGCAGCTTTTTCTTTGATCCCTCCTGCGGTTTCTGGGGGCTCGGGGAAGAGGGCACCCCCATCACCATGTTAAGTCAATGGTAGGAATCAATGGCATTTCCCTATCTCACTTTCACCTGGATTTTTCCGGAACCGTGGGTCCGATGAACAATCCGAGATATACGTTCTGTAGACTGGACCATCAGCTTTCCAGGGATTCATATTCTGAGTGAGAGGCATCTTGTACCAAGGAGCAGCACCCCAAGAGCCGTGATCCCCCTCTGACCAGGCGGCCCATGTCTGCTAAATGAGGTTACCCATTTTTCAGTGCTGACATCTCGACTTGTGAAGGTCCAAGATGGTCCAAACTTACAGTGTTTACAGAGCTAAAGTAGAACTACACAATGAGTGGTGGCACTTGTTCATAGCAAGAGTGGTTCCAGTACAAGACATGTCTAAAATTGGTACTGTTTGCTCCGGTTCTGAAGGTCCAATAGAAAATCAGAGATAAACACTTTGTAGCACTCGCTCTCCCTTTTCAAGGGACTCCTCACATGTGTATGTATGCCATTTCCCTGAGGAGCAGCGCCCCAAGAAGCGAGCCACCCCTACCTGGTAAATGCTAAGTGTGAGTCTGTGATAGTGAGTGCCGTATTTGGCACATTCTATCAAAGTCTCACACTAAAGATCTGCATCTGAAAATGCTCCTCCGACTTTGGGGGGCAGATCTCAGCAGCAAAGGGGGCAGACTGCAAACGGACAGAGATGTATTTAGATAATCCTCTTGGCTTCAATATTCACTAAGCAGCTTTTTCTTTGATCCCTCCTGCGGTTTCTGGGGGCTCGGGGAAGAGGGCACCCCTAGCACCATGTTAAGTCAATGGTAAGAATCAATGGCATTTCCCTATCTCACTTTCACCTGGATTTTTTCTGAACCGTGGGTCCGATGAACAATCCGAGATATACGTTCTGTAGACTGGACCGTCAGATTTCCAGTGATTTATATCCTGAGTGAGAGGCATCTTGTACCGAGGAGCAGCACCCCGAGAGCCGTGATCCCCCTCTGACCAGGCGGCCCATGTCTGCTAAATGAGGTTACCCATTTTCCAGTGCTGACATCTCGACTTGTGAAGGTCCAAGATGGCCCAAACTTGCAGTGTTTACAGAGCTAAAGTAGAACTACACAATGAGTGGTGGCACTTGTTCATAGCAAGAGTGGTTCCAGTACAAGACATGTCTAAAATTGGTACTGTTTGCTTCGGTTCTGAAGGTCCAATAGAAAATCAGAGATAAACACTTTGTAGCACTCGCTCTCCCCTTTCAAGGGACTCCTCACATGTGTATGTATGCCATTTCCCTGAGGAGCAGTACCCCAAAAAGCGAGCCACCCCTACCTGGTAAATGCTAAGTGTGAGTCTGTGATAGTGAGTGCCGTATTTGGCACATTCTATCAAAGTCTCACACTAAAGATCTGCATCTGAAAATGCTCCTCCGACTTTGGGGGGCAGATCTCAGCAGCTAAGGGAGCAGACTGCAAACGGACAGAGATGTATTTAGATAATCCTCTTGGCTTCAATATTCACTAAGCAGCTTTTTCTTTGATCCCTCCTGCGGTATCTGGGGGCTCGGGGAAGAGGGCACCCCTAGCACCATGTTAAGTCAATGGTAAGAATCAATGGCATTTCCCTATCTCACTTTCACCTGGATTTTTCCGGAACCGTGGGTCCGATAAACAATCCGAGATATACGTTTTGTAGACTGGACCGTCAGCTTTCCAGGGATTCATATTCTGAGTGAGAGGCATCTTGTACCAAGGAGCAGCACCCCGAGAGCCGTGATCCCCCTCTGACCAGGCGGCCCATGTCTGCTAAATGAGGTTACCCACTTTCCAGTGCTGACATCTCGACTTGTGAAGGTCCAAGATGGCCCAAACTTGCAGTGTTTACAGAGCTAAAGTAGAACTACACAATGAGTGGTGGCACTTGTTCATAGCAAGAGTGGTTCCAGTACAAGGCATGTCTAAAATTGGTACTGTTTGCTCCGGTTCTGAAGGTCCAATAGAAAATCAGAGATAAACACTTTGTAGCATACGCTCTCCCCTTTTAAGGGACTCCTCACATGTGTATGTATGCCATTTCCCTGAGGAGCAGCGCCCCAAGAAGCGACCACCCTACCTGGTTAATGCTAAGTGTGAGTCTGTGATAGTGAGTGCCGTATTTGGCACATTCTATCAAAGTCTCACACTAAAGATCTGCATCTGAAAATGCTCCTCCGACTTTGGGGGGCAGATCTCAGCAGCTAAGGGGGCAGACTGCAAACGGACAGAGATGTATTTAGATAATCCTCTTGGCTTCAATATTCACTAAGCAGCTTTTTCTTTGATCCCTCCTGCGGTTTCTGGTGGATCGGGGAAGAGGGCACCCCCAGCACCATGTTAAGTCAATGGTGGGAATCAATGGCATTTCCCTATCTCACTTTCACCTGGATTTTTCCGGAACCGTGGGTCCGATAAACAATCCGAGATATACGTTCTGTAGACTGGACCGTCAGCTTTCCAGGGATTCATATTCTGAGTGAGAGGCATCTTGTACCAAGGAGCAGCACCCCGAGAGCCGTGATCCCCCTCTGACCAGGCGGCCTATGTCTGCTAAATGAGGTTACCCACTTTCCAGTGCTGACATCTCGACTTGTGAAGGTCCAAGATGGCCCAAACTTGCAGTGTTAACAGAGCTAAAGTAGAACTACACAATGTGTGGTGGCACTTGTTCATAGCTAGAGTGGTTCCAGCACAAGACATGTCTAAAATTGGTACTGTTTGCTCCGGTTCTGAAGGTCCAATAGAAAATCAGAGATAAACACTTTGTAGCACTCGCTCTCCCCTTTCCAGGGACTCCTCACATTTGTATATATGCCATTTCCCTGAGGAGCAGCGCCCCAAGAAGCGAGCCACCCCTACCTGGTAAATGCTAAGTGTGAGTCTGTGATAGTGAGTGCCGTATTTGGCACATTCTATCAAAGTCTCACACTAAAGCTCTGCATCTGAAAATGCTCCTCCGACTTTGGGGGGCAGATCTCAGCAGCAAAGGGGGCAGACTGTAAACGGACAGAGATGTATTTAGATAATCCTCTTGGCTTCAATATTCACTAAGCAGCTTTTTCTTTGATCCCTCCTGCGGTTTCTGGGGGCTCGGGGAAGAGGGCACCCCCAGCACCATGTTAAGTCAATGGTAAGAATCAATGGCATTTCCCTATCTCACTTTCACCTGGATTTTTCCTGAACCGTGGGTCCGATGAACAATCCGAGATATACGTTCTGTAGACTGGACCGTCAGCTTTCCAGTGATTTATATCCTGAGTGAGGCATCTTGTACCGAGGAGCAGCAACCCAAGAGCCGTGATCCCCCTCTGACCAGGCGGCCCATGTCTGCTAAATGAGGTTACCCATTTTCCAGTGCTGACATCTCGACTTGTGAAGGTCCAAGATGGCCCAAACTTGCAGTGTTTACAGAGCTAAAGTAGAACTACACAATGAGTGGTGGCACTTGTTCATAGCAAGAGTGGTTCCAGTACAAGGCATGTCTAAAATTGGTACTGTTTGCTCCGGTTCTGAAGGTCCAATAGAAAATCAGAGATAAACACTTTGTAGCATACGCTCTCCCCTTTTAAGGGACTCCTCACATGTGTATGTATGCCATTTCCCTGAGGAGCAGCGCCCCAAGAAGCGACCACCCTACCTGGTTAATGCTAAGTGTGAGTCTGTGATAGTGAGTGCCGTATTTGGCACATTCTATCAAAGTCTCACACTAAAGATCTGCATCTGAAAATGCTCCTCCGACTTTGGGGGGCAGATCTCAGCAGCTAAGGGGGCAGACTGCAAACGGACAGAGATGTATTTAGATAATCCTCTTGGCTTCAATATTCACTAAGCAGCTTTTTCTTTGATCCCTCCTGCGGTTTCTGGTGGATCGGGGAAGAGGGCACCCCCAGCACCATGTTAAGTCAATGGTAGGAATCAATGGCATTTCCCTATCTCACTTTCACCTGGATTTTTCCGGAACCGTGGGTCCGATAAACAATCCGAGATATACGTTCTGTAGACTGGACCGTCAGCTTTCCAGGGATTCATATTCTGAGTGAGAGGCATCTTGTACCAAGGAGCAGCACCCCGAGAGCCGTGATCCCCCTCTGACCAGGCGGCCTATGTCTGCTAAATGAGGTTACCCACTTTCCAGTGCTGACATCTCGACTTGTGAAGGTCCAAGATGGCCCAAACTTGCAGTGTTTACAGAGCTAAAGTAGAACTACACAATGTGTGGTGGCACTTGTTCATAGCTAGAGTGGTTCCAGCACAAGACATGTCTAAAATTGGTACTGTTTGCTCCGGTTCTGAAGGTCCAATAGAAAATCAGAGATAAACACTTTGTAGCACTCGCTCTCCCCTTTCCAGGGACTCCTCACATTTGTATATATGCCATTTCCCTGAGGAGCAGCGCCCCAAGAAGCGAGCCACCCCTACCTGGTAAATGCTAAGTGTGAGTCTGTGATAGTGAGTGCCGTATTTGGCACATTCTATCAAAGTCTCACACTAAAGATCTGCATCTGAAAATGCTCCTCCGACTTTGGGGGGCAGATCTCAGCAGCAAAGGGGGCAGACTGTAAACGGACAGAGATGTATTTAGATAATCCTCTTGGCTTCAATATTCACTAAGCAGCTTTTTCTTTGATCCCTCCTGCGGTTTCTGGGGGCTCGGGGAAGAGGGCACCCCCAGCACCATGTTAAGTCAATGGTAAGAATCAATGGCATTTCCCTATCTCACTTTCACCTGGATTTTTCCTGAACCGTGGGTCCGATGAACAATCCGAGATATACGTTCTGTAGACTGGACCGTCAGCTTTCCAGTGATTTATATCCTGAGTGAGAGGCATCTTGTACCGAGGAGCAGCAACCCAAGAGCCGTGATCCCCCTCTGACCAGGCGGCCCATGTCTGCTAAATGAGGTTACCCATTTTCCAGTGCTGACATCTCGACTTGTGAAGGTCCAAGATGGCCCAAACTTGCAGTGTTTACAGAGCTAAAGTAGAACTACACAATGAGTGGTGGCACTTGTTCATAGCAAGAGTGGTTCCAGTACAAGACATGTCTAAAATTCTTACTGTTTGCTTCGGTTCTGAAGGTCCAATAGAAAATCAGAGATAAACACTTTGTAGCACTCGCTCTCCCCTTTCAAGGGACTCCTCACATGTGTATGTATGCCATTTCCCTGAGGAGCAGCACCCCAAGAAGCGAGCCACCCCTACCTGGTAAATGCTAAGTGTGAGTCTGTGATAGTGAGTGCCGTATTTGGCACATTCTATCAAAGTCTCACACTAAAGATCTGCATCTGAAAATGCTCCTCCGACTTTGGGGGGCAGATCTCAGCAGCTAAGGGAGCAGACTGCAAACGGACAGAGATGTATTTAGATAATCCTCTTGGCTTCAATATTCACTAAGCAGCTTTTTCTTTGATCCCTCCTGCGGTTTCTGGGGGCTCGGGGAAGAGGGCACCCCTAGCACCATGTTAAGTCAATGGTAAGAATCAATGGCATTTCCCTATCTCACTTTCACCTGGATTTTTCCGGAACCGTGGGTCCGATAAACAATCCGAGATATACGTTTTGTAGACTGGACCGTCAGCTTTCCAGGGATTCATATTCTGAGTGAGAGGCATCTTGTACCAAGGAGCAGCACCCCGAGAGCCGTGATCCCCCTCTGACCAGGCGGCCCATGTCTGCTAAATGAGGTTACCCAATTTCCAGTGCTGACATCTCGACTTGTGAAGATCCAAGATGGCCCAAACTTGCAGTGTTTACAGAGCTAAAGTAGAACTACACAATGAGTGGTGGCACTTGTTCATAGCAAGAGTGGTTCCAGTACAAGACATGTCTAAAATTGGTACTGTTTGCTCCGGTTCTGAAGGTCCAATAGAAAATCAGAGATAAACACTTTGTAGCATACGCTCTCCCCTTTTAAGGGACTCCTCACATGTGTATGTATGCCATTTCCCTGAGGAGCAGCGCCCCAAGAAGCGACCACCCTACCTGGTTAATGCTAAGTGTGAGTCTGTGATAGTGAGTGCCGTATTTGGCACATTCTATCAAAGTCTCACACTAAAGATCTGCATCTGAAAATGCTCCTCCGACTTTGGGGGGCAGATCTCAGCAGCTAAGGGGGCACACTGCAAACGGACAGAGATGTATTTAGATAATCCTCTTGGCTTCAATATTCACTAAGCAGCTTTTTCTTTGATCCCTCCTGCGGTTTCTGGTGGATCGGGGAAGAGGGCACCCCCAGCACCATGTTAAGTCAATGGTAGGAATCAATGGCATTTCCCTATCTCACTTTCACCTGGATTTTTCCGGAACCGTGGGTCCGATAAACAATCCGAGATATACGTTTTGTAGACTGGACCGTCAGCTTTCCAGGGATTCATATTCTGAGTGAGAGGCATCTTGTACCAAGGAGCAGCACCCCGAGAGCCGTGATCCCCCTCTGACCAGTCGGCCTATGTCTGCTAAATGAGGTTACCCACTTTCCAGTGCTGACATCTCGACTTGTGAAGGTCCAAGATGGCCCAAACTTGCAGTGTTTACAGAGCTAAAGTAGAACTACACAATGTGTGGTGGCACTTGTTCATAGCTAGAGTGGTTCCAGCACAAGACATGTCTAAAATTGGTACTGTTTGCTCCGGTTCTGAAGGTCCAATAGAAAATCAGAGATAAACACTTTGTAGCACTCGCTCTCCCCTTTCCAGGGACTCCTCACATTTGTATATATGCCATTTCCCTGAGGAGCAGCGCCCCAAGAAGCGAGCCACCCCTACCTGGTAAATGCTAAGTGTGAGTCTGTGATAGTGAGTGCCGTATTTGGCACATTCTATCAAAGTCTCACACTAAAGATCTGCATCTGAAAATGCTCCTCCGACTTTGGGGGGCAGATCTCAGCAGCTAAGGGAGCACACTGCAAACGGACAGAGATGTATTTAGATAATCCTCTTGGCTTCAATATTCACTAAGCAGCTTTTTCTTTGATCCCTCCTGCGGTTTCTGGTGGATCGGGGAAGAGGGCACCCCCAGCACCATGTTAAGTCAATGGTAAGAATCAATGGCATTTCCCTATCTCACTTTCACCTGGATTTTTCCTGAACCGTGGGTCCGATGAACAATCCAAGATATACGTTCTGTAGAGTGGACCGTCAGCTTTCCAGGGATTCATATCCTGAGTGAGAGGCATCTTGTACCGAGGAGCAGCACCCCGTGAGGAGCTCTAACACTGTCAATTTGTAACAGGGGGTAAATCCGGTTAAAGAGTGAACTATATGCTATATTTTAACCAATGGCATGCACTAACAAATTTCCGTCACCAGGTGGAGCACGGTCAATGGAAATTTGTAATGAGGGTATATCCAGTTAACATGTGCACCATGTTCTGCTAAATAACCGGATTTACTCAAAATGAAGGGACTTTGCTGTATTTTAGAGCTTGGGTCACTTCCACTATCAGAGGTTCGGGCAGTCAGGTGTCTGATGCCCGAAATGACCTCCAGGGGTTATGGCCCATTACCCCCCCCCCCCCCCCCCCTGACAGTGCTGGACATTATATTTCATTAACCTCAGATTGATTAGTGTAATTTTCTGACTTTTTTGAAAATTTAATTTTTTGTGAAAATCTCCGCTAAATGAGGGAATAATATGTTAGAGGGCATCCCAGGAGGGTTCCAAATGTGTGGGTAAAATATATATCCCACGAGGGGAAAATTGAAAAAACTTTGGAAAAAAATTTTTTTGTGGACTTAGAAAATTTTCCAACTTGTGTCAGACTTCCAGAGAGGGGAGCATGTCAGTGCGCGCATCCGATTTCAGTTCCAGAGCGATTTGCCCGATGAGTCCTTCATACTTAGTCGTTTTTGCCAATTTTCTGATATTTGTCTGGAATGGGGTCAATAAACTTTGGGTAAATCCGGTTATCATCTGTACCATGTTCTGCTAATTAACGGGATTAGGGTGAATAAACTTTGGGTACATCCGGTTAACATCTGTACCATGTTCTGCCAATTAACCGGATTTACTCAAAATCAAGGGACTTTGCCGTTTTTTAGACCCTGGGTCACTTCCACTATCAGAGGTGCGGGCATTCAGGTGTCTAATGCCCGAAATGACCTCCAGGGGTTATGGCCCATTACCCCCCCCCCCCTGACAGTGCTGGACATTATATTTCATTAGCCTCAGATTGATTAGTGTAATTTTCTGACTTTTTTGAAAATGTAATTTTTTGTGAAAATCTCCGCTAAATGAGGGAATAATATGTTAGAGGGCATCCCAGGAGGGTTCCAAATGTGTGGGTAAAATATATATCCCACGAGGGGAAAATTGAAAAAAAGTTGTAAAAAATTTTTTTTGTGGACTTAGAAAATTTTCCAACTTGTGTCAGACTTTCAGAGAGGGCAGCATGTCAGTGCGCGCATCCGATTTCAGTTCCAGAGCGATTTGCCCGATGAGTCCTTCATACTTAGTCGTTTTTGCCAATTTTCTGATATTTGTCTGGAATGGGGTCAATAAACTTTGGGTAAATCCGGTTATCATCTGTACCATGTTCTGCTAATTAACGGGATTAGGGTGAATAAACTTTGGGTACATCCGGTTAACATCTGTACCATGTTCTGCTAATTAACCGGATTTACTCAAAATCAAGGGACTTTGCCGTTTTTTAGACCCTGGGTCACTTCCACTATCAGAGGTGCGGGCATTAAGGTGTCTTATGCCCGAAATGACCTCCAGGGGTTATGGCCCATTACCCCCCCCCCCCCCTGACAGTGCTGGACATTATATTTCATTAGCCTCAGATTGATTAGTGTAATTTTCTGACTTTTTTGAAAATGTAATTTTTTGTGAAAATCTCCGCTAAATGAGGGAATAATATGTTAGAGGGCATCCCAGGAGGGTTCCAAATGTGTGGGTAAAATATATATCCCACGAGGGGAAAATTGAAATAAAGTTGGAAAAAAATTTTTTTGTGGACTTAGAAAATTTTCCAACTTGTGTCAGACTTCCAGAGAGGGGAGCATGTCAGTGCGCGCATCCGATTTCAGTTCCAGAGCGATTTGCCCGATGAGTCCTTCATACTTAGTTGTTTTTGCCAATTTTCTGATATTTGTCTGGAATGGGGTCAATAAACTTTGGGTAAATCCGGTTATCATCTGTACCATGTTCTGCTAATTAACGGGATTAGGGTGACTAAACTTTGGGTACATCCGGTTAACATCTGTACCATGTTCTGCCAATTAACCGGATTTACTCAAAATGAAGGGACTTTGCCGTTTTTTAGACCCTGGGTCACTTCCACTATCAGAGGTGCGGGCATTAAGGTGTCTTATGCCCGAAATGACCTCCAGGGGTTATGGCCCATTACCCCCTCCCCCCCCCCTGACAGTGCTGGACATTATATTTCATTAGCCTCAGATTGATTAGTGTAATTTTCTGACTTTTTTGAAAATTTAATTTTTTGTGAAAATCTCCGCTAAATGAGGGAATAATATGTTAGAGGGCATCCCAGGAGGGTTCCAAATGTGTGGGTAAAATATATATCCCACGAGGGGAAAATTGAAAAAAAGTTGGAAAAATTTTTTTTTGTGGACTTAGAAAATTTTCCAACTTGTGTCAGACTTCCAGAGAGGGGAGCATGTCAGTGCGCGCATCCGATTTCAGTTCCAGAGCGATTTGCCCGATGAGTCCTTCATACTTAGTCGTTTTTGCCAATTTTCTGATATTTGTCTGGAATGGGGTCAATAAACTTTGGGTAAATCCGGTTATCATCTGTACCATGTTCTGCTAATTAACGGGATTAGGGTGAATAAACTTTGGGTACATCCGGTTAACATCTGTACCATGTTCTGCTAATTAACCGGATTTACTCAAAATGAAGGGACTTTGCCGTTTTTTAGACCCTGGGTCACTTCCACTATCAGAGGTGCGGGCATTAAGGTGTCTTATGCCCGAAATGACCTCCAGGGGTTATGGCCCATTACCCCCCCCCCCCCCCCTGACAGTGCTGGACATTATATTTCATTAGCCTCAGATTGATTAGTGTAATTTTCTGACTTTTTTGAAAATGTAATTTTTTGTGAAAATCTCCGCTAAATGAGGGAATAATATGTTAGAGGGCATCCCAGGAGGGTTCCAAATGTGTGGGTAAAATATATATCCCACGAGAGGAAAATTGAAAAAAAGTTGGAAAAAATTGGAAGAGGGCACCCCCAGCACCATGTTAAGTCAATGGTAGGAATCAATGGCATTTCCCTATCTCACTTTCACCTGGATTTTTCCGGAACCGTGGGTCCGATAAACAATCCGAGATATACGTTTTGTAGACTGGACCGTCAGCTTTCCAGGGATTCACATCCTATGTGAGAGGCATCTTGTACCGAGGAGCAGCACCCCGAGAGCCGTGATCCCCCTCTGACCAGGCGGCCCATGTCTGCTAAATGAGGTTACCCACTTTCCAGTGCTGACATCTCGACTTGTGAAGGTCCAAGATGGCCCAAACTTGCAGTGTTTACAGAGCTAAAGTAGAACTACACAATGTGTGGTGGCACTTGTTCATAGCTAGAGTGGTTCCAGCACAAGACATGTCTAAAATTGGTACTGTTTGCTCCGGTTCTGAAGGTCCAATAGAAAATCAGAGATAAACACTTTGTAGCATACGCTCTCCCCTTTTAAGGGACTCCTCACATTTGTATGTATGCCATTTCCCTGAGGAGCAGCGCCCCAAGAAGCGACCACCCTACCTGGTAAATGCTAAGTGTGAGTCTGTGATAGTGAGTGCCGTATTTGGCACATTCTATCAAAGTCTCACACTAAAGATCTGCATCTGAAAATGCTCCTCCGACTTTGGGGGGCAGATCTCAGCAGCTAAGGGAGCAGACTGCAAACGGACAGAGATGTATTTAGATAATCCTCTTGGCTTCAATATTCACTAAGCAGCTTTTTCATTGATCCCTCCTGCGGTTTCTGGTGGATCGGGGAAGAGGGCACCCCCAGCACCATGTTAAGTCAATGGTAGGAATCAATGGCATTTCCCTATCTCACTTTCACCTGGATTTTTCCTGAACCGTGGGTCCGATGAACAATCCGAGATATACGTTCTGTAGACTGGACCATCAGCTTTCCAGGGATTCATATCCTGAGTGAGAGGCATCTTGTACCGAGGAGCAGCACCCCGTGAGGAGCTCTAACACTGTCAATTTGTAACAGGGGGTAAATCCGGTTAAAGAGTGAACTATATGCTATATTTTAACCAATGGCATGCACTAACAAATTTCCGTCACCAGGTGGAGCACGGTCAATGGAAATTTGTAATGAGGTTAAATCCGGTTAAGACTGCACTATATGCTACTACTTTACCGGATTAGGGTTGTGCATGCACTAACAAATTTCCGTCACCAGGTGGAGCACGGTCAATGGAAATTTGTAATGAGGGTATATCCAGTTAACATGTGCACCATGTTCTGCTAAATAACCGGATTTACTCAAAATGAAGGGACTTTGCCGTTTTTTAGACCCTGGGTCACTTCCACTATCAGAGGTTCGGGCAGTCAGGTGTCTGATGCCCGAAATGACCTCCAGGGGTTATGGCCCATTACCCCCCCCCCCCCCCCCTGACAGTGCTGGACATTATATTTCATTAACCTCAGATTGATTAGTGTAATTTTCTGACTTTTTTGAAAATGTAATTTTTTGTGAAAATCTCCGCTAAATGAGGGAATAATATGTTAGAGGGCATCCCAGGAGGGTTCCAAATGTGTGGGTAAAATATATATCCCACGAGGGGAAAATTGAAAAAACGTTGGAAAAAATTTTTTTTGTGGACTTAGAAAATTTTCCAACTTGTGTCAGACTTCCAGAGAGGGGAGCATGTCAGTGCGCGAATCCGATTTCAGTTCCAGAGCGATTTGCCCGATGAGTCCTTCATACTTAGTCGTTTTTGCCAATTTTCTGATATTTGTCTGGAATGGGGTCAATAAACTTTGGGTAAATCCGGTTATCATCTGTACCATGTTCTGCTAATTAACGGGATTAGGGTGAATAAACTTTGGGTACATCCGGTTAACATCTGTACCATGTTCTGCTAATTAACCGGATTTACTCAAAATGAAGGGACTTTGCCGTTTTTTAGACCCTGGGTCACTTCCACTATCAGAGGTGCGGGCATTAAGGTGTCTTATGCCCGAAATGACCTCCAGGGGTTATGGCCCATTACCCCCCCCCCCCTGACAGTGCTGGACATTATATTTCATTAGCCTCAGATTGATTAGTGTAATTTTCTGACTTTTTTGAAAATGTAATTTTTTGTGAAAATCTCCGCTAAATGAGGGAATAATATGTTAGAGGGCATCCCAGGAGGGTTCCAAATGTGTGGTTAAAATGTATATCCCACGAGGGGAAAATTGAAAAAAAGTTGGAAAAAAATTTTTTTGTGGACTTAGAAAATTTTCCAACTTGTGTCAGACTTCCAGAGAGGGGAGCATGTCAGTGCGCGCATCCGATTTCAGTTCCAGAGCGATTTGCCCGATGAGTCCTTCATACTTAGTCGTTTTTGCCAATTTTCTGCTATTTGTCTGGAATGGGGTCAATAAACTTTGGGTAAATCCGGTTATCATCTGTACCATGTTCTGCTAATTAACGGGATTAGGGTGAATAAACTTTGGGTACATCCGGTTAACATCTGTACCATGTCCTGCTAATTAACCGGATTTACTCAAAATGAAGGGACTTTGCCGTTTTTTAGACCCTGGGTCACTTCCACTATCAGAGGTGCGGGCATTCAGGTGTCTGATGCCCGAAATGACCTCCAGGGGTTATGGCCCATTACCCCCCCCCCCCCCCGACAGTGCTGGACATTATATTTCATTAGCCTCAGATTGACTAGTGTAATTTTCTGACTTTTTTGAAAATGTAATTTTTTGTGAAAATCTCCGCTAAATGAGGGAATAATATGTTAGAGGGAATCCCAGGAGGGTTCCAAATGTGTGGGTAAAATATATATCCCACGAGGGGAAAATTGAAAAAAAGTTGGAAAAATTTTTTTTTGTGGACTTAGAAAATTTTCCAACTTGTGTCAGACTTCCAGAGAGGGGAGTATGTCAGTGCGCGCATCCGATTTCAGTTCCAGAGCGATTTGCCCGATGAGTCCTTCATACTTAGTCGTTTTTGCCAATTTTCTGATATTTGTCTGGAATGGGGTCAATAAACTTTGGGTAAATCCGGTTATCATCTGTACCATGTTCTGCTAATTAACGGGATTAGGGTGAATAAACTTTGGGTACATCCGGTTAACATCTGTACCATGTTCTGCTAATTAACCGGATTTACTCAAAATCAAGGGACTTTGCCGTTTTTTAGACCCTGGGTCACTTCCACTATCAGAGGTGCGGGCATTAAGGTGTCTTATGCCCGAAATGACCTCCAGGGGTTATGGCCCATTACCCCCCCCCCCCCCCCCGACAGTGCTGGACATTATATTTCATTAGCCTCAGATTGATTAGTGTAATTTTCTGACTTTTTTGAAAATTTAATTTTTTGTGAAAATCTCCGCTAAATGAGGGAATAATATGTTAGAGGGCATCCCAGGAGGGTTCCAAATGTGTGGGTAAAATATACATCCCACGAGGGGAAAATTGAAAAAAAGTTGTAAAAATTTTTTTTTGTGGACTTAGAAAATTTTCCAACTTGTGTCAGACTTCCAGAGAGGGGAGCATGTCAGTGCGCGCATCCGATTTCAGTTCCAGAGCGATTTGCCCGATGAGTCCTTCATACTTAGTCGTTTTTGCCAATTTTCTGATATTTGTCTGGAATGGGGTCAATAAACTTTGGGTAAATCCGGTTATCATCTGTACCATGTTCTGCTAATTAACGGGATTAGGGTGAATAAACTTTGGGTACATCCGGTTAACATCTGTACCATGTTCTGCTAATTAACCAGATTTACTCAAAATGAAGGGACTTTGCCGTTTTTTAGACCCTGGGTCACTTCCACTATCAGAGGTGCGGGCATTAAGGTGTGTTATGCCCGAAATGACCTCCAGGGGTTATGGCCCATTACCCCCCCCCCCCTGACAGTGCTGGACATTATATTTCATTAGCCTCAGATTGACTAGTGTAATTTTCTGACTTTTTTGAAAATGTAATTTATTGTGAAAATCTCCGCTAAATGAGGGAATAATATGTTAGAGGGCATCCCAGGAGGGTTCCAAATGTGTGGGTAAAATATATATCCCACGAGGGGAAAATTGAAAAAAAGTTGGAAAAATTTTTTTTTGTGGACTTAGAAAATTTTCCAACTTGTGTCAGACTTCCAGAGAGGGGAGCATGTCAGTGCGCGCATCCGATTTCAGTTCCAGAGCGATTTGCCCGATGAGTCCTTCATACTTAGTCGTTTTTGCCAATTTTCTGATATTTGTCTGGAATGGGGTCAATAAACTTTGGGTAAATCCGGTTATCATCTGTACCATGTTCTGCTAATTAACGGGATTAGGGTGAATAATCTTTGGGTACATCCGGTTAACATCTGTACCATGTTCTGCTAATTAACCGGATTTACTCAAAATCAAGGGACTTTGCCGTTTTTTAGACCCTGGGTCACTTCCACTATCAGAGGTGCGGGCATTAAGGTGTCTTATGCCCGAAATAACCTCCAGGGGTTATGGCCCATTACCCCCCCCCCCCTGACAGTGCTGGACATTATATTTCATTAGCCTCAGATTGATTAGTGTAATTTTCTGACTTTTTTGAAAATTTAATTTTTTGTGAAAATCTCCGCTAAATGAGGGAATAATATGTTAGAGGGCATCCCAGGAGGGTTCCAAATGTGTGGGTAAAATATACATCCCACGAGGGGAAAATTGAAAAAAAGTTGTAAAAATTTTTTTTGTGGACTTAGAAAATTTTCCAACTTGTGTCAGACTTCCAGAGAGGGGAGCATGTCAGTGCGCGCATCCGATTTCAGTTCCAGAGCGATTTGCCCGATGAGTCCTTCATACTTAGTCGTTTTTGCCAATTTTCTGATATTTGTCTGGAATGGGGTCAATAAACTTTGGGTAAATCCGGTTATCATCTGTACCATGTTCTGCTAATTAA
This sequence comes from Phyllobates terribilis, assembly GCF_046119375.1. Taxonomy (NCBI): domain Eukaryota; kingdom Metazoa; phylum Chordata; class Amphibia; order Anura; family Dendrobatidae; genus Phyllobates; species Phyllobates terribilis. The sequence goes on along the minus strand of NW_027363524.1, from coordinate 139,707 downwards.
CGGGATTAGGGTGAATAAACTTTGGGTACATCCGGTTAACATCTGTACCATGTCCTGCTAATTAACCGGATTTACTCAAAATGAAGGGACTTTGCCGTTTTTTAGACCCTGGGTCACTTCCACTATCAGAGGTGCGGGCATTAAGGTGTCTTATGCCCGAAATGACCTCCAGGGGTTATGGCCCATTACCCCCCCCCCCCTGACAGTGCTGGACATTATATTTCATTAGCCTCAGATTGACTAGTGTAATTTTCTGACTTTTATGAAAATGTAATTTTTTGTGAAAATCTCCGCTAAATGAGGGAATAATATGTTAGAGGGCATCCCAGGAGGGTTCCAAATGTGTGGGTAAAATATATATCCCACGAGGGGAAAATTGAAAAAAAGTTGGAAAAATTTTTTTTTGTGGACTTAGAAAATTTTCCAACTTGTGTCAGACTTCCAGAGAGGGGAGCATGTCAGTGCGCGCATCCGATTTCAGTTCCAGAGCGATTTGCCCGATGAGTCCTTCATACTTAGTCGTTTTTGCCAATTTTCTGATATTTGTCTGGAATGGGGTCAATAAACTTTGGGTAAATCCGGTTATCATCTGTACCATGTTCTGCTAATTAACGGGACTAGGGTGAATAAACTTTGGGTACATCCGGTTAACATCTGTACCATGTTCTGCTAATTAACCGGATTTACTCAAAATGAAGGGACTTTGCCGTTTTTTAGACCCTGGGTCACTTCCACTATCAGAGGTGCGGGCATTAAGGTGTCTTATGCCCGAAATGACCTCCAGGGGTTATGGCCCATTACCCCCCCCCCCTGACAGTGCTGGACATTATATTTCATTAGCCTCAGATTGACTAGTGTAATTTTCTGACTTTTTTGAAAATGTAATTTTTTGTGAAAATCTCCGCTAAATGAGGGAATAATATGTTAGAGGGAATCCCAGGAGGGTTCCAAATGTGTGGGTAAAATATATATCCCACGAGGGGAAAATTGAAAAAAAGTTGGAAAATTTTTTTTTTGTGGACTTAGAAAATTTTCCAACTTGTGTCAGACTTCCAGAGAGGGGAGCATGTCAGTGCGCGCATCCGATTTCAGTTCCAGAGCGATTTGCCCGATGAGTCCTTCATACTTAGTCGTTTTTGCCAATTTTCTGATATTTGTCTGGAATGGGGTCAATAAACTTTGGGTAAATCCGGTTATCATCTGTACCATGTTCTGCTAATTAACGGGACTAGGGTGAATAAACTTTGGGTACATCCGGTTAACATCTGTACCATGTTCTGCTAATTAACCGGATTTACTCAAAATGAAGGGACTTTGCCGTTTTTTAGACCCTGGGTCACTTCCACTATCAGAGGTGCGGGCATTAAGGTGTCTTATGCCCGAAATGACCTCCAGGGGTTATGGCCCATTACCCCCACCCCCCCTGACAGTGCTGGACATTATATTTCATTAGCCTCAGATTGACTTGTGTAATTTTCTGACTTTTTTGAAAATGTAATTTTTTGTGAAAATCTCCGCTAAATGAGGGAATAATATGTTAGAGGGAATCCCAGGAGGGTTCCAAATGTGTGGGTAAAATATATATCCCACGAGGGGAAAATTGAAAAAAAGTTGGAAAAATTTTTTTTTGTGGACTTAGAAAATTTTCCAACTTGTGTCAGACTTCCAGAGAGGGGAGCATGTCAGTGCGCGCATCCGATTTCAGTTCCAGAGCGATTTGCCCGATGAGTCCTTCATACTTAGTCGTTTTTGCCAATTTTCTGATATTTGTCTGGAATGGGGTCAATAAACTTTGGGTAAATCCGGTTATCATCTGTACCATGTTCTGCTAATTAACGGGATTAGGGTGAATAAACTTTGGGTACATCCGGTTAACATCTGTACCATGTCCTGCTAATTAACCGGATTTACTCAAAATGAAGGGACTTTGCCGTTTTTTAGACCCTGGGTCACTTCCACTATCAGAGGTGCGGGCATTAAGGTGTCTTATGCCCGAAATGACCTCCAGGGGTTATGGCCCATTACCCCCCCCCCCCCGACAGTGCTGGACATTATATTTCATTAGCCTCAGATTGACTAGTGTAATTTTCTGACTTTTATGAAAATGTAATTTTTTGTGAAAATCTCCGCTAAATGAGGGAATAATATGTTAGAGGGCATCCCAGGAGGGTTCCAAATGTGTGGGTAAAATATATATCCCACGAGGGGAAAATTGAAAAAAAGTTGGAAAAATTTTTTTTTGTGGACTTAGAAAATTTTCCAACTTGTGTCAGACTTCCAGAGAGGGGAGCATGTCAGTGCGCGCATCCGATTTCAGTTCCAGAGCGATTTGCCCGATGAGTCCTTCATACTTAGTCGTTTTTGCCAATTTTCTGATATTTGTCTGGAATGGGGTCAATAAACTTTGGGTAAATCCGGTTATCATCTGTACCATGTTCTGCTAATTAACGGGACTAGGGTGAATAAACTTTGGGTACATCCGGTTAACATCTGTACCATGTTCTGCTAATTAACCGGATTTACTCAAAATGAAGGGACTTTGCCGTTTTTTAGACCCTGGGTCACTTCCACTATCAGAGGTGCGGGCATTAAGGTGTCTTATGCCCGAAATGACCTCCAGGGGTTATGGCCCATTACCCCCCCCCCCCCTGACAGTGCTGGACATTATATTTCATTAGCCTCAGATTGACTTGTGTAATTTTCTGACTTTTTTGAAAATGTAATTTTTTGTGAAAATCTCCGCTAAATGAGGCAATAATATGTTAGAGGGAATCCCAGGAGGGTTCCAAATGTGTGGGTAAAATATATATCCCACGAGGGGAAAATTGAAAGAAAGTTGGAAACATTTTTTTTTGTGGACTTAGAAAATTTTCCAACTTGTGTCAGACTTCCAGAGAGGGGAGCATGTCAGTGCGCGCATCCGATTTCAGTTCCAGAGCGATTTGCCCGATGAGTCCTTCATACTTAGTCGTTTTTGCCAATTTTCTGATATTTGTCTGGAATGGGGTCAATAAACTTTGGGTAAATCCGGTTATCATCTGTACCATGTTCTGCTAATTAACGGGATTAGGGTGAATAAACTTTGGGTACATCCGGTTAACATCTGTACCATGTTCTGCTAATTAACCGGATTTACTCAAAATCAAGGGACTTTGCCGTTTTTTAGACCCTGGGTCACTTCCACTATCAGAGGTGCGGGCATTAAGGTGTCTTATGCCCGAAATGACCTCCAGGGGTTATGGCCCATTACCCCCCCCCCCCTGACAGTGCTGGACATTATATTTCATTAGCCTCAGATTGACTAGTGTAATTTTCTGACTTTTTTGAAAATGTAATTTTTTGTGAAAATCTCCGCTAAATGAGGGAATAATATGTTAGAGGGCATCCCAGGAGGGTTCCAAATGTGTGGGTAAAATATATATCCCACGAGGGGAAAATTGAAAAAAAGTTGGAAAAAATTTTTTTTGTGGACTTTGAAAATTTTCCAACTTGTGTCAGACTTCCAGAGAGGGGAGCATGTCAGTGCGCGCATCCGATTTCAGTTCCAGAGCGATTTGCCCGATGAGTCCTTCATACTTAGTCGTTTTTGCCAATTTTCTGATATTTGTCTGGAATGGGGTCAATAAACTTTGGGTAAATCCGGTTATCATCTGTACCATGTTCTGCTAATTAACGGGATTAGGGTGAATAAACTTTGGGTACATCCGGTTAACATCTGTACCATGTTCTGCTAATTAACCGGGTTTACTCAAAATGAAGGGACTTTGCCGTTTTTTAGACCCTGGGTCACTTCCACTATCAGAGGTGCGGGCATTAAGGTGTCTTATGCCCGAAATGACCTCCAGGGGTTATGGCCCATTACCCCCCCCCCCCCCTGACAGTGCTGGACATTATATTTCATTAGCCTCAGTTTGACTAGTGTAATTTTCTGACTTTTTTGAAAATGTAATTTTTTGTGAAAATCTCCGCTAAATGAGGGAATAATATGTTAGAGGGCATCCCAGGAGGGTTCCAAATGTGTGGGTAAAATATATATCCCACGAGGGGAAAATTGAAAAAAAGTTGGAAAAAATTTTTTTTGTGGACTTTGAAAATTTTCCAACTTGTGTCAGAATTCCAGAGAGTGGAGCATGTCAGTGCGCACATCCGATTTCAGTTCCAGAGCGATTTGCCCGATGAGTCCTTCATACTTAGTCGTTTTTGCCAATTTTCTGATATTTGTCTGGAATGGGGTCAATAAACTTTGGGTAAATCTGGTTATCATCTGTACCATGTTCTGCTAATTAACGGGATTAGGGTGAATAAACTTTGGGTACATCCGGTTAACATCTGTACCATGTTCTGCTAATTAACCGGATTTACTCAAAATCAAGGGACTTTGCCGTTTTTTAGACCCTGGGTCACTTCCACTATCAGAGGTGCGGGCATTAAGGTGTCTTATGCCCGAAATGACCTCCAGGGGTTATGGCCCATTACCCCCCCCTGACAGTGCTGGACATTATATTTCATTAGCCTCAGATTGATTAGTGTAATTTTCTGACTTTTTTGAAAATGTAATTTTTTGTGAAAATCTCCGCTAAATGAGGGAATAATATGTTAGAGGGCATCCCAGGAGGGTTCCAAATGTGTGGGTAAAATATATATCCCACGAGGGGAAAATTGAAAAAAAGTTGGGAAAATTTTTTTTGTGGACTTAGAAAATTTTCCAACTTGTGTCAGACTTCCAGAGAGGGCAGCATGTCAGTGCGCGCATCCGATTTCAGTTCCAGAGCGATTTGTCCGATGAGTCCTTCATACTTAGTCGTTTTTGCCAATTTTCTGATATTTGTCTGGAATGGGGTCAATAAACTTTGGGTAAATCTGGTTATCATCTGTACCATGTTCTGCTAATTAACGGGATTAGAGTGAATAAACTTTGGGTACATCCGGCTAACATCTGTACCATGTTCTGCTAATTAACCGGATTTACTCAAAATCAAGGGACTTTGCCGTTTTTTAGACCCTGGGTCACTTCCACTATCAGAGGTGCGGGCATTAAGGTGTCTTATGCCCGAAATGACCTCCAGGGGTTATGGCCCATTACCCCCCCCCCCCCCTGACAGTGCTGGACATTATATTTCATTAGCCTCAGATTGATTAGTGTAATTTTCTGACTTTTTTGAAAATGTAATTTTTTGTGAAAATCTCCGCTAAATGAGGGAATAATATGTTAGAGGGCATCCCAGGAGGGTTCCAAATGTGTGGGTAAAATATATATCCCACAAGGGGAAAATTGAAAAAAAGTTGGAAAAAATTTTTTTTGTGGACTTAGAAAATTTTCCAACTTGTGTCAGACTTCCAGAGAGGGGAGCATGTCAGTGCGCGCATCCGATTTCAGTTCCAGAGCGATTTGCCCGATGAGTCCTTCACACTTAGTCGTTTTTGCCAATTTTCTGATATTTGTCTGGAATGGGGTCAATAAACTTTGGGTAAATCCGGTTATCATCTGTACCATGTTCTGCTAATTAACGGGATTAGGGTGAATAAACTTTGGGTACATCCGGTTAACATCTGTACCATGTTCTGCTAATTAACCGGATTTACTCAAAATCAAGCGACTTTGCCGTTTTTTAGACTCTGGGTCACTTCCACTATCAGAGGTGCGGGCATTAAGGTGTCTTATGCCCGAAATGACCTCCAGGGGTTATGGCCCATTACCCCCCCCCCCTGACAGTGCTGGACATTATATTTCATTAGCCTCAGATTGATTAGTGTAATTTTCTGACTTTTTTGAAAATGTAATTTTTTGTGAAAATCTCCGCTAAATGAGGGAATAATATGTTAGAGGGCATCCCAGGAGGGTTCCAAATGTGTGGGTAAAATATATATCCCACGAGGGGAAAATTGAAAAAAAGTTGGAAAAATTTTTTTTTGTGGACTTAGAAAATTTTCCAACTTGTGTCAGACTTCCAGTGAGGGGAGCATGTCAGTGCGCGCATCCGATTTCAGTTCCAGAGCGATTTGCCCGATGAGTCCTTCATACTTAGTCGTTTTTGCCAATTTTCTGATATTTGTCTGGAATGGGGTCAATAAACTTTGGGTAAATCCGGTTATCATCTGTACCATGTTCTGCTAATTAACGGGACTAGGGTGAATAAACTTTGGGTACATCCGGTTATCATCTGTACCATGTTCTGCTAATTAACCGGATTTACTCAAAATCAAGGGACTTTGCCGTTTTTTAGACCCTGGGTCACTTCCACTATCAGAGGTGCGGTCATTAAGGTGTCTTATGCCCGAAATGACCTCCAGGGGTTATGGCCCATTACCCCCCCCCCTGACAGTGCTGGACATTATATTTCATTAGCCTCAGATTGATTAGTGTAATTTTCTGACTTTTTTGAAAATTAAATTTTTTGTGAAAATCTCCGCTAAATGAGGGAATAATATGTTAGAGGGCATCCCAGGAGGGTTCCAAATGTGTGGGTAAAATATATATCCCACGAGGGGAAAATTGAAAAAAAGTTGGAAAATTTTTTTTTTGTGGACTTAGAAAATTTTCCAACTTGTGTCAGACTTCCAGAGAGGGGAGCATGTCAGTGCGCGCATACGATTTCAGTTCCAGAGCGATTTGCCCGATGAGTCCTTCATACTTAGTCGTTTTTGCCAATTTTCTGATATTAGTCTGGAATGGGGTCAATAAACTTTGGGTAAATCCGGTTATTATCTGTACCATGTTCTGCTAATTAACGGGACTAGGGTGAATAAACTTTGGGTACATCCGGTTAACATCTGTACCATGTTCTGCTAATTAACCGGATTTACTCAAAATGAAGGGACTTTGCCGTTTTTTAGACCCTGGGTCACTTCCACTATCAGAGGTGCGGTCATTAAGGTGTCTTATGCCCGAAATGACCTCCAGGGGTTATGGCCCATTACCCCCCCCCCCCTGACAGTGCTGGACATTATATTTCATTAGCCTCAGATTGACTAGTGTAATTTTCTGACTTTTTTGAAAATGTAATTTTTTGTGAAAATCTCCGCTAAATGAGGGAATAATATGTTAGAGGGAATCCCAGGAGGGTTCCAAATGTGTGGGTAAAATATATATCCCACGAGGGGAAAATTGAAAAAAAGTTTGAAAAATTTTTTTTTGTGGACTTAGAAAATTTTCCAACTTGTGTCAGACTTCCAGAGAGGGGAGCATGTCAGTGCGCGCATCCGATTTCAGTTCCAGAGCGATTTGCCCGATGAGTCCTTCATACTTAGTCGTTTTTGCCAATTTTCTGATATTTGTCTGGAATGGGGTCAATAAACTTTGGGTAAATCCGGTTATCATCTGTACCATGTTCTGCTAATTAACGGGATTAGGGTGAATAAACTTTGGGTACATCCGGTTAACATCTGTACCATGTTCTGCTAATTAACCGGATTTACTCAAAATCAAGGGACTTTGCCGTTTTTTAGACCCTGGGTCACTTCCACTATCAGAGGTGCGGGCATTAAGGTGTCTTATGCCCGAAATGACCTCCAGGGGTTATGGCCCATTACCCCCCCCCTGACAGTGCTGGACATTATATTTCATTAGCCTCAGATTGACTAGTGTAATTTTCTGACTTTTTTGAAAATGTAATTTTTTGTGAAAATCTCCGCTAAATGAGGGAATAATATGTTAGAGGGAATCCCAGGAGGGTTCCAAATGTGTGGGTAAAATATATATCCCACGAGGGGAAAATTGAAAAAAAGTTGGAAAAATTTTTTTTTGTGGACTTAGAAAATTTTCCAACTTGTGTCAGACTTCCAGAGAGGGGAGCATGTCAGTGCGCGCATCCGATTTCAGTTCCAGAGCGATTTGCCCGATGAGTCCTTCATACTTAGTCGTTTTTGCCAATTTTCTGATATTTGTCTGGAATGGGGTCAATAAACTTTGGGTAAATCCGGTTATCATCTGTACCATGTTCTACTAATTAACGGGATTAGGGTGAATAAACTTTGGGTACATCCGGTTAACATCTGTACCATGTTCTGCTAATTAACCGGATTTAATCAAAATCAAGGGACTTTGCCGTTTTTTAGACCCTGGGTCACTTCCACTATCAGAGGTGCGGGCATTAAGGTGTCTTATGCCCGAAATGACCTCCAGGGGTTATGGCCCATTACCCCCCCCCCCCTGACAGTGCTGGACATTATATTTCATTAGCCTCAGATTGACTAGTGTAATTTTCTGACTTTTTTGAAAATGTAATTTTTTGTGAAAATCTCCGCTAAATGAGGGAATAATATGTTAGAGGGCATCCCAGGAGGGTTCCAAATGTGTGGGTAAAATATATATCCCACGAGGGGAAAATTGAAAAAAAGTTGGAAAAAATTTTTTTTGTGGACTTTGAAAATTTTCCAACTTGTGTCAGACTTCCAGAGAGGGGAGCATGTCAGTGCGCGCATCCGATTTCAGTTCCAGAGCGATTTGCCCGATGAGTCCTTCATACTTAGTCGTTTTTGCCAATTTTCTGATATTTGTCTGGAATGGGGTCAATAAACTTTGGGTAAATCCGGTTATCATCTGTACCATGTTCTGCTAATTAACGGGATTAGGGTGAATAAACTTTGGGTACATCCGGTTAACATCTGTACCATGTTCTGCTAATTAACCGGATTTACTCAAAATGAAGGGACTTTGCCGTTTTTTAGACCCTGGGTCACTTCCACTATCAGAGGTGCGGGCATTAAGGTGTCTTATGCCCGAAATGACCTCCAGGGGTTATGGCCCATTACCCCCCCCTGACAGTGCTGGACATTATATTTCATTAGCCTCAGATTGATTAGTGTAATTTTCTGACTTTTTTGAAAATGTAATTTTTTGTGAAAATCTCCGCTAAATGAGGGAATAATATGTTAGAGGGCATCCCAGGAGGGTTCCAAATGTGTGGGTAAAATATATATCCCACGAGGGGAAAATTGAAAAAAAGTTGGGAAAAATTTTTTTGTGGACTTAGAAAATTTTCCAACTTGTGTCAGACTTCCAGAGAGGGCAGCATGTCAGTGCGCGCATCCGATTTCAGTTCCAGAGCGATTTGTCCGATGAGTCCTTCATACTTAGTCGTTTTTGCCAATTTTCTGATATTTGTCTGGAATGGGGTCAATAAACTTTGGGTAAATCTGGTTATCATCTGTACCATGTTCTGCTAATTAACGGGATTAGAGTGAATAAACTTTGGGTAAATCCGGTTATCATCTGTACCATGTTCTGCTAATTAACGGGATTAGAGTGAATAAACTTTGGGTACATCCGGCTAACATCTGTACCATGTTCTGCTAATTAACCGGATTTACTCAAAATCAAGGGACTTTGCCGTTTTTTAGACCCTGGGTCACTTCCACTATCAGAGGTGCGGGCATTAAGGTGTCTTATGCCCGAAGTGACCTCCAGGGGTTATGGCCCATTACCCCCCCCCCCCCCATGACAGTGCTGGACATTATATTTCATTAGCCTCAGATTGATTAGTGTAATTTTCTGACTTTTTTGAAAATGTAATTTTTTGTGAAAATCTCCGCTAAATGAGGGAATAATATGTTAGAGGGCATCCCAGGAGGGTTCCAAATGTGTGGGTAAAATATATATCCCACGATGGGAAAATTGAAAAAAAGTTGGAAAAATTTTTTTTTGTGGACTTAGAAAATTTTCCAACTTGTGTCAGACTTCCAGAGAGTGGAGCATGTCAGTGCGCACATCCGATTTCAGTTCCAGAGCGATTTGCCCGATGAGTCCTTCATACTTAGTCGTTTTTGCCAATTTTCTGATATTTGTCTGGAATGGGGTCAATAAACTTTGGGTAAATCCGGTTATCATCTGTACCATGTTCTGCTAATTAACGGGATTAGGGTGAATAAACTTTGGGTACATCCGGTTAACATCTGTACCATGTTCTGCTAATTAACCGGATTTACTCAAAATCAAGGGACTTTGCCGTTTTTTAGACCCTGGGTCACTTCCACTATCAGAGGTGCGGGCATTAAGGTGTCCTATGCCCGAAATGACCTCCAGGGGATATGGCCCATTACCCCCCCCCCCCCCCCCTGACAGTGCTGGACATTATATTTCATTAGCCTCAGATTGATTAGTGTAATTTTCTGACTTTTTTGAAAATGTAATTTTTTGTGAAAATCTCCGCTAAATGAGGGAATAATATGTTAGAGGGCATCCCAGGAGGGTTCCAAATGTGTGGGTAAAATATATATCCCACGAGGGGAAAATTGAAAAAAAGTTGGAAAAAAATTTTTTTGTGGACTTAGAAAATTTTCCAACTTGTGTCAGACTTCCAGAGAGGGGAGCATGTCAGTGCGCACATCCGATTTCAGTTCCAGAGCGATTTGCCCGATGAGTCCTTCATACTTAGTCGTTTTTGCCAATTTTCTGATATTTGTCTGGAATGGGGTCAATAAACTTTGGTAAATCCGGTTATCATCTGTACCATGTTCTGCTAATTAACGGGATTAGGGTGAATAAACTTTGGGTACATCCGGTTAACATCTGTACCATGTTCTGCTAATTAACCGGATTTACTCAAAATCAAGGGACTTTGCCGTTTTTTAGACCCTGGGTCACTTCCACTATCAGAGGTGCGGGCATTAAGGTGTCTTATGCCCGAAATGACCTCCAGGGGTTATGGCCCATTACCCCCCCCCCCTGACAGTGCTGGACATTATATTTCATTAGCCTCAGATTGATTAGTGTAATTTTCTGACTTTTTTGAAAATGTAATTTTTTGTGAAAATCTCCGCTAAATGAGGGAATAATATGTTAGAGGGCATCCCAGGAGGGTTCCAAATGTGTGGGTAAAATATATATCCCACGAGGGGAAAATTGAAAAAAAGTTGGAAAAATTTTTTTTTGTGGACTTAGAAAATTTTCCAACTTGTGTCAGACTTCCAGTGAGGGGAGCATGTCAGTGCGCGCATCCGATTTCAGTTTCAGAGCGATTTGCCCGATGAGTCCTTCATACTTAGTTGTTTCTGCCAATTTTCTGATATTTGTCTGGAATGGGGTCAATAAACTTTGGGTAAATCCGGTTATCATCTGTACCATGTTCTGCTAATTAACGGGATTAGGGTGAATAAACTTTGGGTACATCCGGTTAACATGTGTACCATGTTCTGCTAATTAACCAGATTTACTCAAAATGAAGGGACTTTGCCGTTTTTTAGACCCTGGGTCACTTCCACTATCAGAGGTGCGGGCATTAAGGTGTCTTATGCCCGAAATGACCTCCAGGGGTTATGGCCCATTACCCCCCCCCCCCCCTGACAGTGCTGGACATTATATTTCATTAGCCTCAGATTGACTAGTGTAATTTTCTGACTTTTTTGAAAATGTAATTTTTTGTGAAAATCTCCGCTAAATGATGGAATAATATGTTAGAGGGCATCCCAGGAGGGTTCCAAATGTGTGGGTAAAATATATATCCCACGAGGGGAAAATTGAAAAAAAGTTGGAAAAAATTTTTTTTGTGGACTTAGAAAATTTTCCAACTTGTGTCAGACTTCCAGAGAGGGGAGCATGTCAGTGCGCGCATCCGATTTCAGTTCCAGAGCGATTTGCCCGATGAGTCCTTCATACTTAGTCGTTTTTGCCAATTTTCTGATATTTGTCTGGAATGGGGTCAATAAACTTTGGGTAAATCCGGATATCATCTGTACCATGTTCTGCTAATTAACGGGATTAGGGTGAATAAACTTTGGGTACATCCGGTTAACATCTGTACCATGCTCTGCTAATTAACCGGATTTACTCAAAATCAAGGGACTTTGCCGTTTTTTAGACCCTGGGTCACTTCCACTATCAGAGGTGCGGGCATTAAGGTTTCTTATGCCCGAAATGACCTCCAGGGGTTATGGCCCATTACCCCCCCCCCTGACAGTGCTGGACATTATATTTGATTAGCCTCAGATTGATTAGTGTAATTTTCTGACTTTTTTGAAAATGTAATTTTTTGTGAAAATCTCCGCTAAATGAGGGAATAATATGTTAGAGGGCATCCCAGGAGGGTTCCAAATGTGTGGGTAAAATACATATCCCACGAGGGGAAAATTGAAAAAAAGTTGGAAAAATTTTTTTTTGTGGACTTAGAAAATTTTCCAACTTGTGTCAGACTTCCAGAGAGGGGAGCATGTCAGTGCGCGCATCCGATTTCAGTTCCAGAGCGATTTGCCCGATGAGTCCTTCATACTTAGTCGTTTTTGCCAATTTTCTGATATTTGTCTGGAATGGGGTCAATAAACTTTGGGTAAATCCGGTTATCATCTGTACCATGTTCTGCTAATTAACGGGATTAGGGTGAATAAACTTTGGGTACATCCGGTTAACATCTGTACCATGCTCTGCTAATTAACCGGATTTACTCAAAATGAAGGGACTTTGCCGTTTTTTAGACCCTGGGTCACTTCCACTATCAGAGGTGCGGGCATTAAGGTGTCTTATGCCCGAAATGACCTCCAGGGGTTATGGCCCATTACCCCCCTCCCCTGACAGTGCTGGACATTATATTTCATTAGCCTCAGATTGACTAGTGTAATTTTCTGACTTTTTTGAAAATTTAAGTTTGTTGTGAAAACCTCCGCTAAATGAGGGAATAATATGTTAGAGGGCATCCCAGGAGGGCTCCAAAAGTGTGGGTAAAATATATATCCCACAGGGGGAAAATTGAAAAAAAGTTGAAAAAAAAAATTTTTTGGGACTTAGAAAATTTTTCAACTTGTGTCAGACTTCCAGAGAGGGGAGCATGTCAGTGCGCGCCTCCGATTTCAGTTCCAGAGCGATTCCTCCGATGAGTCCTTGATACTTAGTCGTTTTTGCCAAATTTTTCACTTTTTTGAAAATTTAAGTTTGTTGTGAAAACCTCCGCTAAATGAGGTTCTAATATGTTAGAGGGCATCCCAGGAGGGCTCCAAATGTGTGGGTAAAATATATATCCCACATGGGGAAAATTGAAAAAAAGTTGAAAAAAAAAATTTTTTGGGACTTAGAAAATTTTTCAACTTGTGTCAGACTTCCAGAGAGGGGAGCATGTCAGTGCGCGCCTCCGATTTCAGTTCCAGAGCGACTCCTCCGATGAGTCCTTGATACTTAGTCGTTTTTGCCAAATTTTTCACTTTTTTGGAAATTTAAGTTTGTTGTGAAAACCTCCGCTAAATGAGGTTCTAATATGTTAGAGGGCATCCCAGGAGGGCTCCAAATGTGTGGGTAAAATATATATCCCACATGGGGAAAATTGAAAAAAAGTTGAAAAAAAAAATTTTTTGGGACTTAGAAAATTTTTCAACTTGTGTCAGACTTCCAGAGAGGGGAGCATGTCAGTGTGCGCCTCCGATTTCAGTTCCAGAGCGATTCCTCCGATGAGTCCTTGATACTTAGTCGTTTTTGCCAAATTTTTCACTTTTTTGAAAATTTAAGTTTGTTGTGAAAACCTCCGCTAAATGAGGTTCTAATATGTTAGAGGGCATCCCAGGAGGGCTCCAAAAGTGTGGGTAAAATATATATCCCACAGGGGGAAAATTGAAAAAAAGTTGAAAAAAAAAATTTTTTTGGGACTTAGAAAATTTTCCAACTTGTGTCAGACTTCCAGAGAGGGGAGCATGTCAGTGCGCGCATCCGATTTCAGTTCCAGAGCGATTTGCCCGATGAGTCCTTGATACTTAGTCGTTTTTGCCAAAATTTCTGACTTTTTGAAAATTTCACAATTTTGTGAAAACTTCCACAAAATGAGGTTCTAGTATGTTAGAGGGCATCCCAGGAGGGCTCCAAAAGTGTGGGTAAAATATATATCCCACAGGGGGAAAATTGAAAAAAAGTTGAAAAAAAAAATTTTTTGGGACTTAGAAAATTTTTCAACTTGTGTCAGACTTCCAGAGAGGGGAGCATGTCAGTGCGCGCATCCGATTTCAGTTCCAGAGCGATTCGCACGATGAGTCCTTGATACTTAGTCGTTTTTGCAGAATTTCTGACTTTTTGGAAAATTTCACAATTTTGTGAAAACTTCCACAAAATGAGGTTCTAGTATGTTAGAGGGCATCCCAGGAGGGCTCCAAAAGTGTGGGTAAAATATATATCCCACAGGGGGAAAATTGAAAAAAAGTTGAAAAAAAAATTTTTTTCTGACTTAGAAAATTTTTCAACTTGTGTCAGACTTCCAGAGAGGGGAGCATGTCAGTGCGCGCATCCGATTTCAGTTCCAGAGCGATTCGCGCGATGAGTCCTTGATACTTAGTCGTTTTTGCAGAATTTCTGAATTTTTTGAAAATTTCAAAATTTTGTGAAAACTTCCACAAAATGAGGTTATACTATGTTAGAGGGCATCCCAGGAGGGCTCCAAAAGTGTGGGTAAAATATATATCCCACAGGGGGAAAATTGAAAAAAAGTTGAAAAAAAAAATTTTTTGGGACTTAGAAAATTTTTCAACTTGTGTCAGACTTCCAGAGAGGGGAGCATGTCAGTGCGCGCCTCCGATTTCAGTTCCAGAGCGATTCCTCCGATGAGTCCTTGATACTTAGTCGTTTTTGCCAAATTTTTCACTTTTTTGGAAATTTAAGTTTTTTGTGAAAACCTCCGCTAAATGAGGTTCTAATATGTTAGAGGGCATCCCAGGAGGGCTCCAAATGTGTGGGTAAAATATATATCCCACATGGGGAAAATTGAAAAAAAGTTGAAAAAAAAAATTTTTTGGGACTTAGAAAATTTTTCAACTTGTGTCAGACTTCCAGAGAGGGGAGCATGTCAGTGTGCGCCTCCGATTTCAGTTCCAGAGCGATTCCTCCGATGAGTCCTTGATACTTAGTCGTTTTTGCCAAATTTTTCACTTTTTTGAAAATTTAAGTTTGTTGTGAAAACCTCCGCTAAATGAGGGAATAATATGTTAGAGGGCATCCCAGGAGGGTTCCAAATGTGTGGGTAAAATATATATCCCACAGGGGGAAAATTGAAAAAAAGTTGAAAAAAAACATTTTTGGGGGCTTAGAAAATTTTTCAACTTGTGTCAGACTTCCAGAGAGGGGAGCATGTCAGTGCGCGCCTCCGATTTCAGTTCCAGAGCGATTCCTCCGATGAGTCCTTGATACTTAGTCGTTTTTGCCAAATTTTTCACTTTTTTGAAAATTTCACTTTTTTGTGAAAACTTCCACAAAATGAGGTTCTAGTATGTTAGAGGGCATCCCAGGAGGGCTCCAAATGTGTGGGTAAAATATATATCCCACATGGGGAAAATTGAAAAAAAGTTGAAAAAAAAAATTTTTGGGGACTTAGAAAATTTTTCAACTTGTGTCAGACTTCCAGAGAGGGGAGCATGTCAGTGTGCGCCTCCGATTTCAGTTCCAGAGCGATTCCTCCGATGAGTCCTTGATACTTAGTCGTTTTTGCCAAATTTTTCACTTTTTTGAAAATTTAAGTTTGTTGTGAAAACCTCCGCTAAATGAGGTTCTAATATGTTAGAGGGCATCCCAGGAGGGCTCCAAATGTGTGGGTAAAATATATATCCCACATGGGGAAAATTGAAAAAAAGTTGAAAAAAAAATTTTTTTGGGACTTAGAAAATTTTTCAACTTGTGTCAGACTTCCAGAGAGGGGAGCATGTCAGTGCGCGCCTCCGATTTCAGTTCCAGAGCGACTCCTCCGATGAGTCCTTGATACTTAGTCGTTTTTGCCAAATTTTTCACTTTTTTGGAAATTTAAGTTTGTTGTGAAAACCTCCGCTAAATGAGGTTCTAATATGTTAGAGGGCATCCCAGGAGGGCTCCAAATGTGTGGGTAAAATATATATCCCACATGGGGAAAATTGAAAAAAAGTTGAAAAAAAAAATTTTTTGGGACTTAGAAAATTTTTCAACTTGTGTCAGACTTCCAGAGAGGGGAGCATGTCAGTGTGCGCCTCCGATTTCAGTTCCAGAGCGATTCCTCCGATGAGTCCTTGATACTTAGTCGTTTTTGCCAAATTTTTCACTTTTTTGAAAATTTAAGTTTGTTGTGAAAACCTCCGCTAAATGAGGTTCTAATATGTTAGAGGGCATCCCAGGAGGGCTCCAAAAGTGTGGGTAAAATATATATCCCACAGGGGGAAAATTGAAAAAAAGTTGAAAAAAAAAATTTTTTTGGGACTTAGAAAATTTTCCAACTTGTGTCAGACTTCCAGAGAGGGGAGCATGTCAGTGCGCGCATCCGATTTCAGTTCCAGAGCGATTTGCCCGATGAGTCCTTGATACTTAGTCGTTTTTGCCAAAATTTCTGACTTTTTGAAAATTTCACAATTTTGTGAAAACTTCCACAAAATGAGGTTCTAGTATGTTAGAGGGCATCCCAGGAGGGCTCCAAAAGTGTGGGTAAAATATATATCCCACAGGGGGAAAATTGAAAAAAAGTTGAAAAAAAAAATTTTTTGGGACTTAGAAAATTTTTCAACTTGTGTCAGACTTCCAGAGAGGGGAGCATGTCAGTGCGCGCATCCGATTTCAGTTCCAGAGCGATTCGCACGATGAGTCCTTGATACTTAGTCGTTTTTGCAGAATTTCTGACTTTTTGGAAAATTTCACAATTTTGTGAAAACTTCCACAAAATGAGGTTCTAGTATGTTAGAGGGCATCCCAGGAGGGCTCCAAAAGTGTGGGTAAAATATATATCCCACAGGGGGAAAATTGAAAAAAAGTTGAAAAAAAAATTTTTTTCTGACTTAGAAAATTTTTCAACTTGTGTCAGACTTCCAGAGAGGGGAGCATGTCAGTGCGCGCATCCGATTTCAGTTCCAGAGCGATTCGCGCGATGAGTCCTTGATACTTAGTCGTTTTTGCAGAATTTCTGAATTTTTTGAAAATTTCAAAATTTTGTGAAAACTTCCACAAAATGAGGTTATACTATGTTAGAGGGCATCCCAGGAGGGCTCCAAATGTGTGGGTAAAATATATATCCCACATGGGGAAAATTGAAAAAAAGTTGAAAAAAAAAATTTTTTGGGACTTAGAAAATTTTTCAACTTGTGTCAGACTTCCAGAGAGGGGAGCATGTCAGTGTGCGCCTCCGATTTCAGTTCCAGAGCGATTCCTCCGATGAGTCCTTGATACTTAGTCGTTTTTGCCAAATTTTTCACTTTTTTGAAAATTTAAGTTTGTTGTGAAAACCTCCGCTAAATGAGGGAATAATATGTTAGAGGGCATCCCAGGAGGGTTCCAAATGTGTGGGTAAAATATATATCCCACAGGGGGAAAATTGAAAAAAAGTTGAAAAAAAACATTTTTGGGGGCTTAGAAAATTTTTCAACTTGTGTCAGACTTCCAGAGAGGGGAGCATGTCAGTGCGCGCCTCCGATTTCAGTTCCAGAGCGATTCCTCCGATGAGTCCTTGATACTTAGTCGTTTTTGCCAAATTTTTCACTTTTTTGAAAATTTCACTTTTTTGTGAAAACTTCCACAAAATGAGGTTCTAGTATGTTAGAGGGCATCACAGGAGGGCTCCAAATGTGTGGGTAAAATATATATCCCACATGGGGAAAATTGAAAAAAAGTTGAAAAAAAAAATTTTTGGGGACTTAGAAAATTTTTCAACTTGTGTCAGACTTCCAGAGAGGGGAGCATGTCAGTGTGCGCCTCCGATTTCAGTTCCAGAGCGATTCCTCCGATGAGTCCTTGATACTTAGTCGTTTTTGCCAAATTTTTCACTTTTTTGAAAATTTAAGTTTGTTGTGAAAACCTCCGCTAAATGAGGTTCTAATATGTTAGAGGGCATCCCAGGAGGGCTCCAAATGTGTGGGTAAAATATATATCCCACATGGGGAAAATTGAAAAAAAGTTGAAAAAAAAATTTTTTTGGGACTTAGAAAATTTTTCAACTTGTGTCAGACTTCCAGAGAGGGGAGCATGTCAGTGTGCGCCTCCGATTTCAGTTCCAGAGCGATTCCTCCGATGAGTCCTTGATACTTAGTCGTTTTTGCCAAATTTTTCACTTTTTTGAAAATTTAAGTTTGTTGTGAAAACCTCCGCTAAATGAGGTTCTAATATGTTAGAGGGCATCCCAGGAGGGTTCCAAATGTGTGGGTAAAATATATATCCCACAGGGGGAAAATTGAAAAAAAGTTGAAAAAAAAAATTTTTTGGGACTTAGAAAATTTTTCAACTTGTGTCAGACTTCCAGAGAGGGGAGCATGTCAGTGCGCGCCTCCGATTTCAGTTCCAGAGCGATTCCTCCGATGAGTCCTTGATACTTAGTCGTTTTTGCCAAATTTTTCACTTTTTTGAAAATTTCACTTTTTTGTGAAAACTTCCACAAAATGAGGTTCTAGTATGTTAGAGGGCATCCCAGGAGGGCTCCAAATGTGTGGGTAAAATATATATCCCACATGGGGAAAATTGAAAAAAAGTTGAAAAAAAAAATTTTTTGGGACTTAGAAAATTTTTCAACTTGTGTCAGACTTCCAGAGAGGGGAGCATGTCAGTGTGCGCCTCCGATTTCAGTTCCAGAGCGATTCCTCCGATGAGTCCTTGATACTTAGTCGTTTTTGCCAAATTTTTCACTTTTTTGAAAATTTAAGTTTGTTGTGAAAACCTCCGCTAAATGAGGTTCTAATATGTTAGAGGGCATCCCAGGAGGGCTCCAAATGTGTGGGTAAAATATATATCCCACATGGGGAAAATTGAAAAAAAGTTGAAAAAAAAAATTTTTTGGGACTTAGAAAATTTTTCAACTTGTGTCAGACTTCCAGAGAGGGGAGCATGTCAGTGTGCGCCTCCGATTTCAGTTCCAGAGCGATTCCTCCGATGAGTCCTTGATACTTAGTCGTTTTTGCCAAATTTTTCACTTTTTTGAAAATTTCACTTTTTTGTGAAAACTTCCACAAAATGAGGTTCTAGTATGTTAGAGGGCATCCCAGGAGGGTTCCAAATGTGTGGGTAAAATATATATCCCACAGGGGGAAAATTGAAAAAAAGTTGAAAAAAAAAATTTTTTGGGACTTAGAAAATTTTTCAACTTGTGTCAGACTTCCAGAGAGGGGAGCATGTCAGTGCGCGCATCCGATTTCAGTTCCAGAGCGATTCGCGCGATGAGTCCTTGAAACTTAGTCGTTTTTGCCAAATTTTTCACTTTTTTGAAAATTTAAGTTTGTTGTGAAAACCTCCGCTAAATGAGGTTCTAATATGTTAGAGGGCATCCCAGGAGGGCTCCAAATGTGTGGGTAAAATATATATCCCACATGGGGAAAATTGAAAAAAAGTTAAAAAAAAAAATTTTTGGGGACTTAGAAAATTTTTCAACTTGTGTCAGACTTCCAGAGAGGGGAGCATGTCCGTGCGCGCCTCCGATTTCAGTTCCAGAGCGATTCCTCCGATGAGTCCTTGATACTTAGTCGTTTTTGCCAAATTTTTCGAAAATTTAAGTTTGTTGTGAAAACCTCCGCTAAATGAGGTTCTAATATGTTAGAGGGCATCCCAGGAGGGCTCCAAAAGTGTGGGTAAAATATATATCCCACGAGGGGAAAATTGAAAAAAAGTTGGAAAAAATTTTTTTTGTGGACTTAGAAAATTTTCCAACTTGTGTCAGACTTCCAGAGAGGGGAGCATGTCAGTGCGCGCATCCGATTTCAGTTACAGAGTGATTTGCCCAATTAGTCCTTCATACTTAGTCGTTTTTGCCAATTTTCTGATATTTGTCTGGAATGGGATCAATAAACTTTGGGTAAATCCGGTTATGTTAGAGGGCATCCCAGGAAGGTTCCAAATGTGTGGGTAAAATATATATCCCACAGGGGGAAAATTGAAAAAAAGTTGAAAAAATTTTTTTGGGGAAAATATTTGACTTGTGTCAGACTTCCATGCAGGGGAACATGTCAGCGCGCGCATCCGATTTCAGTTCCAGAGCAATTTGCCCCATGAGTCCTTGACACTTAGTCTTTTTTTGCCAAATTTCTGACTTTTTGAAAATTTCACCTTTTTGTGAAAATATCCTCTAAATGAGGAAATACTATGTTAGAGGGCATCCCAGGAGGGTTCCAAATGTGTGGGTATAAGGGGGGGGGGGGGAATTGAAAAAAAGTTGAAAAAAAAAATTTTTTGGACTTAGAAAATTTTCTGCGTGTGTCAGACTTCCAGAGAGGGGGAAATGTCAGTGAGCGCATCCGATTTCAGTTCCAGAGCGATTCGTCCGATGAGTCCTTGACACTTAGTAGTTTTTTGCCAAATTTCTGACCTTTTGAAAATTTCACCTTTTGTGAAAACATCCGCTAAATGAGGGAATACTATGTAAGAGGGCATCCCAGGAGGGTTCCAAAAGTGTGGGCAAAATATATATCCCACAGGGGGGAAATTGAAAAAAAAGTTGAAAAAAAAATTTTTTTGGGCCTAGGAGGTGCATACTTAGTAGAATTGGTTCTGAGGGGTCCATGCATACCAGAATTGGGTCAGAGAGGGCCATAATTGCCAGGATTGGGTCTGAAGAGGCCATACATGCCTGAATTGGGTCTAAGGGGGCAATGCATGCCTGAATTGGGTCTGAGGGGGAAGTGCTTTCCTGGATTGGGTATACAGGGGCAATGCATGCCAGTATTGGTTCTGTGGGGGTCTTGCATGCAAGGATTAGGTCTGAGGGGGCCATGCATGCCAGGATTTGATTTGAGGGGGGCATTCATACCTGAATTGGGTCTGAGGGGACCATGCATGCCAGGATTTGATTGGAGTGGGCCATGTATGGCACGATTTTGTCTGAGAAGGCCGTGAATACCAGGATTGGGTCAGAGGGGGCCATGCATACCAGTATTGAGTCTGTGGGTGCCATGCATTGCAGAATTGGGCCTGAGAGCCCCATGCATACCAGGATTGGATCTGAGGAGGCCATGTATGCCAGGATTGGGTCTGAAGGGGCCATGCAAACCAGGATTGGGCCTAAGAGGTGTATGCTTACCAGGATTGGTTCTGAGGGGTCCATGCATGCCAGGATTTGATCGGAGGGGGCCATGTATGCCAGGATTTTGTCGGAGAAGGCCGTGAATACCAGGATTGGGTCTGAGGAGGCCATGCATGACAGTATTGAGTTTGTGGGGGTCATGCATGCCAAATTGGGCTTGAGAGCCCCATACATAACAGTAACGGATCTTAGGAGGCCATGTATGCCAGGACTGGGTTTGAAGGGGCCATGCATACAAGGATTGGGCCTAGGAGGTGCATGCTTACCAGGATTGGTTCTGAGGGGTCCATGCATACCAGGATTGGGTCTGAGAGGGCCATGATTGCCAGGATTGGGTCTGAGGAGGCCATACATGCCAGAATTGGGCCGAAGGCAGCCATGCATGCCATGATTTTGTCTGAGGGGGTTATGCATGCCAGAAATGGGTCTGAGGCGGTCATGCATACCAGGATTGGTACTGAAGGGGCCATGCATGCCATGATTGGAACTGAGGGAGCCATGCATACCAGGATAGGATCTGAGGGGGCCATGCATACCTGAATTGGGTCTGAGGGAGCCATGCATGCCAAGATTTGATCGGAGGGGGCCATGTATGCCAGAATTTTGTATGAGAAGGCCGTGAATACCAGGATTGGGTCTGAGGGGCCATGCATACCAGCATTGAGTCTGTGGGGGCCATGCATGCTAGAATTGCGCCTGAGAGCCCCATGCATACCAGTTAATGGGTCTGAGGAGGCCATGTATGCCAGGATTGGGTCTGAAGGGGCCATGCATAACAGGATTGGGCCTTGGAAGTGCATGCTTACCAGGATTGGCATTGAGGCGTCCATGCATACCAGGATTGGGTCTGAGAGGGCCATGATTGCCAGTATTGGGTCTGAGGAGGCCATACATTCCAGGATATGATCTACCGGGGCCATGCATGCCATGATTTTGTCTGAGTTGGCCATGAATACCAGGATTGGGTCAGAGGGGGCCATGCATACCAGTATTGAGCCTGTGGGGTCCATGCATGCCAGAATTGGGCATGAGGGGCCCATGCATATCAGGCTTGGATCAAAGGAGGCCATGTATGCCAGGATTGGGTCTGAAGGGGCCATGCATACCAGGATTTGTCCTAGGAGGTGCATGCTTACCAGGATTGGTTCTGACAGGTCCATGCATACGAGGATTGGGTCTGAGAGGGCCATGAATGCCAGGATTGGGTCTGAGGAGGGCATGTATGCCAGGATTGGGTCTGAAGGGGCCATGCATACCAGGATTGGGCCTAGGACATGCATGCTTACCAGGATTGGTTCTGAGGGGTCCATGCATACCAGGATTTAGTCTGAGGAGGCCATGCATAACAGAATTGGATCTGAGGAGGCCAATCATACCATGATTGGGCCTAGGAGTTGCATGCTTCCCAGATTTTGTCTGAGGGGGCAATGTAAGCCAGAATTGGGTCTGAGACGGTGATGCATACCAGGATTGGTACTGAAGGGGGCATGCATGCCAGGATTGGGCCTGAGGGAGCCATGCATGCCAAGATTGGATCTGAGTGGGCCATGCATGCCTGAATTGGGTCTGAGGGTGCAATACATGCCATAATTGGGTTTGAGGGGGAAGTGCATTCCAGGATAGGGACTACAGGGGCAATGCATGCCAAGATTGGTTCTGCGGGGTCTTGCATGCCAAGATTGGGTTTGAGGGGGCCATGCATGCCAGGATTTTATCTGAGGAGGCCATGTGTGCCAGAATGTTGTCTGAGGAGGCCGTAAATACCAGGATTGGGTCTGAGGGGGCCATGCATACCAGGATTTGGTCTGAAGGGGCCATGCATACCAGGATTGGGCCTAGATGGTGCATGCTTACCAGGATTGGTTCTGAGGGGTCCATGCATACCATGATTGGGTCTGAGAGGGCCATGATTGCCAAGATTGGGTCTAAAGAGGCCATGCATGCCTGAATTGGGTCTGAGGGGGAAGTATATTCCAGGATTGGGTCTACAGGGGCAATGCATACCAGGATTGGTTCTGTGGGGGTCTATTTGATCGGAGGGGGCCATGCATGCCAGGATTTTGTATGAGAAGGCCGTGAATACCAGGATTGGGTCTGAGGGATCTATGCATAGCAGTATTGAGTCTGTGGGGGCCATGCATGCCAGAATTGGGCCTGAGAGGTCCATGCATACCAGAATTGGGTCTGAGGGGGAAGTGCATTCCAGGATTGGATCTGCAGGAGTCTTGCATGCAAGGATTAGGTCTGAGGGGGCCATGCATGCCAGTAATTGATCGGAGGGGGCCATGTATGCCAGGATTTTGTATGAGAAGGCCGTGAATACCAGGATTGGGTCTGAGGGGTCCATGCATAGCAGTATTGAGTCTGTGTGGGCCATGCATGCCAGAATTGGGCCTGAGAGGCCCATGCATACCAGGATTGGATCTGAGGAGGCCAAGCATACCAGGATTGTGCCTAGGAGGTGCGTGCTTACCAGATTTTATCTGAGGGGGCCATGCATGCCAGAAATGGGTGTGAGACGGTGATGCATACCAGGATTGATACTGAAGGGGCCATGCATGCCAGGATTGGGTCTGAGGGAGCCATGCATACCAAGATTGGATCTGAGGGGGCCATGCATGCCTGAATTGGGTCTGAGGGGGCAATGCATGCCAGAATTGGGTCTGAGGGGGAAGTGCATTCCAGTATTGGTTCTGCAGGAGTCATGCATGCAAGGATTAGGTCTGAGGGGGCCATGCATGCCAGGATTTGATCTGAGGGGGCCATGAGTGCCAGGATTGGGTCTGAGGAGGCCATACATTCCAGGATATGATCTACGGGGGCCATGCATGCCATGATTTTGTCTGAGTAGGCCGTGAATACAAGGATTGGGTCAGAGGGGGCTATGCATACCAGTATTGAGCCTGTGGGGTAAATGCATGCCAGAATTGGGCATGAGAGGCCCATGCATACCAAGCTTGGATCTAAGTAGGCCATGTATGCCAGAATTGGGTCTGAAGGGGCCATGCATACCAGGATTTATCCTAGGAGGTGCATGCTTACCAGGATTTTTTCTGACAGGTCCATGCATACCAGGATTGGGTCCGAGAGGGCCATGATTGCCAGGATTGGGTCTGAGGGAGCCATGCATACCAGGATTGGATCTGAGGGGGCCATGCATGCCTGAGATGGGTCTGAGGGGTAATGCATGCCTGGATTGGATCTGAGGGGGAAGTGAATTCCTGGATTGGGTCTACAGGGGCAATGCATGCCAGGATTGGTTCAGCGGTGGTCTTGCATGCAAGGATTATGTCTGAAGGGGCCATGCATGCTAGGATTTGATCTGAGGGGGCCATGTATGCCAGGATTTTGTCTGAGAATGCCGTGAATACTAGGATTGGGTTTGAGGTGGCCATGCATGCTAGAATTGATCCTGAGAAGCCCAGGCATACCAGGATTGGATCTGAGGAGGCCATGTATGCCAGGAATGGGTCAGAAGGGGACATGCATGCAAGGATTGGGCCTAGGAGGTGCAAGCTTACCAAGATTGGTTCTGAGGCGTTCATGCATAGTGTGATTGGGTCTGAGAGGGCCATGATTGCCAGGATTGGGTCTGAGGAGGCCATATATGCCAGAAATGTGTCTAAGGAGGCCATGAATGCCATGATTTTGTCTGAGGGGGCCATGCATGCCAGAATTGGGTCTGAGACGGTTATGCATACTAGGATTGGTACTGAAGGGGCCATGCATGCCAGAATTGGGTCTGAGGGAGCTATGCATGCTAGGATTGGGTCTGAAGGGGCAATGCATACCAGGATTGGGCCTAGGAGGTGCATGCCTACCAGGATTGGTTCTGAGGGTTTCATGCATACCAGGATTGGGTCTGAGGGGTCCATGCATACCAGGATTGGGTCTGAGAGGGCCATGGTTGCCAGGATTGGGTCTGAGGAGGCCATACATGCCAGAATTGGGTCGAAGTGGACCATGCATGCCATGATTTTGTCTGAGGGGGTTATGCATGCCAGAAATGGGTCTGAGACGGTAATGCATACCAGGATTGGTACTGAAGGGGCCATGCATGCCATGATTGAGTGTGAGCAAGCCATGCATTCCAGGATTGGATCTGAGGGGGCCATGCATGCCTGAATTGGGTCTGAGGGAGCCATGCATGCCAGGATTTGATCAGAGGGGGCCATGTATGCCAGGATTTTGTCTGAGAAGGCCGTGAATACCAGAATTGGATCTGAGGGGCCATGCATACCAGTATTGAGTCTGTGGGGGCCATGCATGCTAGAAATGGGCCTGAGAACCCCATGCATATCAGTTAATGGATCTGAGGAGGCCATATATGCCAGGATCGGGTCTGAATGGGCCATGCATACCAGTATTGAGTTTGTGGAGGCCATGCATGCCAAATTGGGCTTGAGAGCCCCATGCATACCAGGAACGGATCTGAGGAGGCCATGTATGCCAGGATTAGATTTGAAGGGGCCATGCATACAAGGTTTGGGCCTAGGAGGTGAATGCTTACCAGGATTGGTTCTGAGGGGTCCATGCATACCAGGATTGGGTCTGAGAGGGCAATCATTGCCAGGATTGGGTCTGAGGAGGCCATACATGCCAGAATAGGGTTGAAGGGGGCCATGCATGCCATGATTTTTTCTGAGGGGGTTATGCATGCCAGAAATGGGTCTGAGACGGTCATGCATACCAGGATTGGTACTGAAGGGGCCATACATGCCATGATTGGGTCTGAGGGAGCCAAGCATACCAGGATTGGATCTGAGGGGTACATGCATACCTGAATTGGGTCTGAGGGAGCCATGCATGCCAGGATTTGATCAGAAGGGGCCATGTATGCCAGGATTTTGTCTGAGAAGGCCGTGAATACCAGGATTGGGTCTGAGGGGCCATGAATACCAGTATTGGGTCTGTGGGGGCCATGCATGCTAGAATTGGGCCTGAGAGCGCCATGCATATCAGTTAATGGATCTGAGGAGGCCATGTATGCCAGGATTGGGTCTGAATGGGCCATGCATAACAGGATTGGGCCTAGGAAGTGCATGCTTACCAGGATTGATTCTGAGGGGTCCATGCATACCAGGATTGGGTCTGAGAGGGCCATGATTGCCAGGATTGGGTCTGAGGAGGCCATACATTCCAGGATATGATCTACGGGGACAATGCATGCCATGATTTTGTCTGAGTAGGCCGTGAATACCAGGATTGCGTCAGAGGGGGTCATGCATACCAGTATTGAACCTGTGGGGTAAATACATGCCAGAATTGGGCATGAGAGGCCCAGGCTTGGATCTAAGGAGGCCATGTATGCCAGGATTGGGTCTGAAGGGGCCATGCATACCAGGATTTGTCCTAGGAGGTGCATGCTTACCAGGATTTTTTCTGGCAGGTCCATGCATACCAGGATTGGGTCTGAGAGGGCCATGATTGCCAGGATTGGGTCTGAATTGGCCATGCATACCAGGATTGGGCCTAGGACGTGCATGCTCACCAGGATTGGTTCTGAGGGGTCCATGCATACCAGGATTGAGTCTGAGGAGGCCATGTATGCCAGGTTTGGGTCTGAAAGGGCCATACATACCAGGATTGGGCCTAGTAGGTGCATGCTTACCAAGATTGGTTCTGAGGGGTCCATGCATACCAGGATTGGGTCTGAAAGGGCCATGATTGCCAGGTTTGGGTCTGAGGAGGCCATACATGCCAGAATTGTGTCTAAGGGGGCCATGCATGCCTTAATTTTGTCTGAGGGGGTCATGCATGCCAGAATTGGGTCTGAGACGGTCATGCATACCAGGATTGGTACCGAAGGGGCCATGCAAGCCAGGATTCGGTCTGAGGGAGCTATGCATACCAGGACTGGATCTGAGGGGGCCATGCATACCTGATTTGGGTCTGAGGGATACATGCATGCCAGGATTTGATCGGAGGGGGCCGTGTATGCCAGGATTTTGTCTGAGAAGTCCGTGAATACCAGGATTCAGTCTGAGGGGGCCATGCATACCAGCATTGAGTCTGTGGGGGCCATGCATGCTAGAATTGGGCCTGAGAGCCCCATGCATACCAGAAATGGATCTGAGGAGGCCATGCATACCAGGATTGTGTCTAAAGGGGCCATGCATAACATGATTGGGCCTAGGACATGCATGCTTACCAGGATTGGTTCTGATGGGTCCATGCATATCAGGATTGGGTCTGAGAGGGCCATGATTGCCAGGATTGGGTCTGAGGAGGCCATACATTCCAGGATATGGTCTACGGGGGCAATGCATGCCAGGATTGGTTCTGAGGGGGCCATGCATGTCAGGATTGGGTCTGTTAGATGAATGTATATCATTATTGGGTCTGAGGGGGCCATACATATCAGGATTGGGTCTGTTAGGTGAATGTATATCAGTATTGGGTCTGAGGGGGCAATACATATTAGGATTGGGTCTGAAGGAGCCATGTATACCAGGATTGGGCCTAGGAGGTGCATGCTTACCAAGATTGGTTCTGAGGGGTCCATGCATAACAGGATTGGATCTGAGAGGGCCATGATTTCCAGGATTGGGTCTGAGGAGGTCATACATTCCAGGATTGGGTCTGTTAGGTGAATGTATATCAGTATTGGGTCTGAGGGGGCCATATATATCAGGATTGGGTCTGTTAGGTGAATGTATATCAGTATTGGGTCTGAGGGGGCAATACATATTAGGATTGGGTCTGAAGGGGCCATGTATACCAGGATTGGGCCTAGGAGGTGCATGCTTACCAAGATTGGTTCTGAGGGGTCCATGCATAACAGGATTGGATCTGAGAGGGCCATGATTGCCAGGATTGGGTCTAATGAGGCCATGCATGCTAGAATTGGGTCTAAGGGGGCCATGCATGCCATGGTTTTGTCTGAGGGGGCCATGCATGCCAGAATTGGGTCTGAGACGGTCATGCACACCAGGATTGGCACTGAAGGGGCAATGCATGCCAGGATTGGGTCTGAAGGAGCCATGCATACAAGGATTGTATCTGAGGGGTCCATTCATGTCTGAATTGGGTCTGAGGGGGCAATGCATGCCAGAATTGGGTCTGAGTGGGAAGTGCGTTCCAGGATTGGGTCTACAGGGGCAATGTATGCCAGGGTTGGATCTGCGGGGGTCTTGCGTGCAAGGATTAGGTCTGAGAAGGCCGTGAATACCAGGATTGGATCTGAGGGGGCCATGCATACCAGTTTTTAGTCTGTGGTTGCCATGCATGACAGAATTGGGCCTGAGAGGCCCATGCATACCAGGATTGGGTTTGAGAGGGCCATGATTGCCAGGATTGGGTCCGAGGAGGCCATACATTCCAGGATATGGTCTACGGGGGCAATGCATGCCAGGATTGGTTCTGACGGGGCCATGCATGTCAGGATTGGGTCTGTTAGGTGAATGTATATCAGTATTGGGTCTGAGGGGGCAATACATATCAGGATGGGGTCTGTTAGGTGAATGTATATCAGTATTGGGTCTGAGGGGGCAATACATATTAGGATTGGGTCTGAAGGGGCCATGTATACCAGGATTGGGCCAAGGAGGTGCATGCTTACCAAGATTGGTTCTGAGGGGTCCATGCATAACAGGATTGGTTCTGAGAGGGCCATGATTGCAAGGATTGGGTCTGAGGGGGCAATGCATGCCAGAATTGGGTCTAGGGGGGCCATGCATGCCATGATTTTGTCTGAGGGGGTCATGCAGGCAAGAACTGGGTCTGAGATGGTCATGCATACCAGTATTGGTGCCTAAAGGGCCAAGCATGCCAGGATTGGGTCTGAGGGAGCCATGCATACCAGGACTGGTTCTGAGGGGGCCATGCATACCTGAATTGGGTCTGAGGGGGCCATGCATGCCAGGATTTGATCGGAGGGGGCCATGTATGCCAGGATTTTGTCTGAGAAGGCCGTGAATACCAGGATTGGGTCTGAGGGGCCATGCATATCAGCATTGAATCTATGGGGGCCATGCATGCTAGAATGGGGCCTAAAAGCCACATGCATACCAGTTAATGGATCTGAGGAGGCCATGTATGCCTTGATTGGGTCTGAATTGGCCATGCATACCAGGATTGGGCCTAGGACATGCATGCTCACCAGGATTGGTTCTGAGGGGTCCATGCATACCAGGATTGGTTCTGAGGAGGCAATTTATGCCAGGTTTGGGTCTGAAAGGGCCATACATACCACGATTGGGCCTAGGAGGTGCATGCTTACCAAGATTAGTACTGAGGGGTCCATGCATACCAGGATTGGGTCTGAGAGGGCCATGATTGCCAGGATTGGGTATGAGGAGGTCATAAATGCCAGAATTGGATCTAGGGGGGCCATGCATGCCATGATTTTGTCTGAGGGGGTCATGCATGCCAGAACTGGTCTGAGATGGTCATGCATACCAGTTTTGTTACCGAAAGGGCCATGCATGCCAGGATTGGGTCTGAGGGAACCAGGCATGCCAGGATTGGTTCTGAGGGGGCCATGCATGCCTGAATTGGGTCTGAGGGGGCCATGGATGCGAGGATTTGTTTGGAGGGGGCCATGTATGCCAGGATTTTGTCTGAGAAGGCTGTGAATACCAGGATTTGGTCTGAGGGGCCAAGCATACCAGTATTGAGTCTGTGGGGGCCATGTATGCCAGGTTTGGGTCTGAAGGGGCCATTCATATCAGGATTGGGCCTAGGAAGTGCTGCTTACCCAGATTGGTTCTGAGGGGTCCATGCATACCAGGATTGGGTCTGAGAGGGCCAAGATTGCAAGGATTGGGTCTCAGGAGGCCATACCTACCAAGATATGGTGTACGGGGGCAATGCATGCCAGGATCAGGTCTGTGCGGGCCATGCATGCTAGAATTGGGCCTAGCATAGCAGCAATGGATCTCTAGAGGCCATGTATGCCAGGATTGGGTCTGAAGGGGCCATGCGTAACAGGATTGGGCCTAGGACATGCATGCTTACCAGGATTGGTTCTGAGGGGTCATGCATACCAGTATTGGGTATGAGAGGGCCATGATTGCCAGGATCGGGTCTGAGGAGGCCACACATGCCATGGGTGAGCCACAGAGCCAAGAGTGCTCCCTGGGTGAGCCACAGTGCCAAGAGGGCTCCATTGGTGAGCTACAGGGCTGCCTGGGTGAGCCACAGAGCCAAGAGGGCTAACTGGGTGAGCCACAGAGCCAAGATGGCTCCCTGGTGAGCCACAGAGCTCCCTGGGTGAGCCACAGAGCCAAGAGGGCTACCTGACTTAACCACAGAGCCAAGAGTGCTCCCTGTATGAGGCACAGAGCCAAGAGAGCTCCCTGGGTGAGCCCCAGAGCTCCCTGGGTGAGCCACAGAGCCAATAGGGCTCCCTGGGTTAGCCACAGAGCAAAGATGGCTCCCTGGGTGAGCCACAGAGCCAAAAGGTCTCCCTGGGTGAGCCACAGAGCTGCCTGGGTGAGCCACAGAGCCAAGAGGGCTCCCTGGGTTAGCCACTGTGCCACAGCGCTCCATGAGTTTGCCACAGAGCTCCCTGGTTTAGCCACAAAGTGCTCCCTGGGTGAGCTACAGAGCCAAGAGGGCTACCTGGGTGAGCCACAGAGCTCCCTGGGTGAGCTACAGAGCCAAGAGGTCTCCCTGGGTGAGCCACAGAGCTCCCTGGGTGAGCCACAGAGCCACGTTGGCTCCCTGGGTGATCCACAGAGCCAAAACGGCTCCCTGAGTGAGCCACAGAGCTCCCTGGGTGAGCCACAGAGCCAATATGGCTCCCTGGGTTAGCCACTGTGTCACAGCACTCCTTGGGTTTGCCACGGAGCTCCGTGGGTGATCCACAGAGCCAAAAGGGCTCCCTGGGTGAGCCAAAGAGTTAATATTGCTCCCTGGGTGAGCTACAGAGCCAAGAAGGCTCCCTGGGTGAGCCACAGAGCCAAGAGGGCTCCCTGGTTGAGCCACAGAGCTCCCTGGGTGAGACACAGAGCCAAGAGGGCTCTCTGGTTTAGCCACTTTGCCACAGAGCTCCCTGGGTGAGCCTCAGAGCCAAGAGGGCTCCCTGGGTGAGCCACAGAGCTCCCTTTGTGAGCCACAGAGCCAAGAGGGCTATCTGGTTTAGCCACTGTTCCACAGAGCTCCCTGGGTGAGCCAAAGAGCCAAGAGGCCTCACTGGGTGAATCACAAAACTTCCTCGGTGAGCCACAGAGCCAAGAGGGCTCCCTGCATGAGCCATAGAGCCAAGAGGGCTCCCTGGGTGACCCACAGAGCCAAGAGGGCTCCCTGGCTGAGCCACAGAACCAAGAGGGCTCCCTAGGTGAGCAACAGAGCTTCTTGGGTGAGCCACAGAGCCAAGATTTCTCCATGGAAGAGCAACAGAGCCAAGAGGGCTCCCTGGGTGAGCCACAGAGCTCCCAGGGTGAGCCACAGAGCCAAGTGGGCTCTCTGGGTTAGCCACTGTGCCACAGAGCTCCCTGGGTGAGCCACAGAGCAAAGAGGGCTCACTGGGTGAACCACAGAGCTTCCTGGGTGAGCCACAGACCCAAGAGGGCTCCCTGCATGAGCCACAGGGCCAAGAGGGCTCCCTGGGTGAGCCACAGAGCCAAGAGGGCTCCCTGGCTGAGCCACAGAACCAAGATGGCTCCCTGGGTGAACCACATAGCTTCCTGGGTGAGCCACAGAGCCAAGAGGGCTCCCTGGGTGAGCCACAGAGCTCCCTGGGTGAGCCACAGAGCAAAGAGGGCTCCCTGGGTTAGCCACTGTGCCACAGCGCTCCCTGGGTTTTCCACAGAGCTCCCTGGGTGAGCCACAGAGCCAAGAGGGCTCCCTTGGTGAGCCAAAGAGCCAAGAGTGCTCCCCTGTTGAGCTACAGAGCCAAGAGGACGTATTTATAATGTTTAGTTTTGAAGATATTAATTTTTAAATGTGAAAAAAAAAAGGAATAGTGAAAAAATATGCAAAATTAAAAATTATTTTTGGAGGCTACGTTTTGTCTAGAGCTTCAAAATTTTTAGCCTTTGTTCAGAATGGAAGCCCCTAAATGTTTGCCAAATTTTATGGATTTTTGATGTTCGGTTTTGAAGATATTAATTTTTAAATGTAATAAAAAAGTGGCCTAGTGAAAAAACGTGCTGAATTAAAAACGATTTTCAGAGGCTACGTTTTGTCTAGAGCTTCAATATTTTCAGCGATTGTTCAAAATAGAGTCCCCTAAAGGATTGCCGAATTTTGTAGATTTTGGATTTTTTATTTTGAAGATATTAATTTTTGAAATTAAAAAAAAAAGGCCTGCAGAATTAAAAACTGCGCATTTTAAAAATTATTTTTGCAGGAACCGTGCATCCCAGCCACACAAATTTTTGCATGCGAGATAAGTCTGTGGTGACAAACAAAGGATAAAAAACTTGTGGTGTTGACACAAGAGAATATAGAGATATTTTAGCCAAAACCATGGAAAAAAAACAAAATGGCCGATGCAATAAACACTCCTCGGGGTACTGTGCGAACTCTGCTTATCCTACAGCAACCAAATTTTCAGCATTTGTTTGAAACATGCATATTTAAGAGCCTGCCAAATATTACATTTCTATAATGTTTAGTTTTGAAGATATTAATTTTTAAATGTGAAAAAAAAGAGGAACAGTGAAAAAATGTGCAAAATTAAAAATTATTTTCGGAGTCTACGTTTTGTCTAGAGCTTCAAAATTTTTAGTGTTTGTTCAGAATGGCAGCCCCTAAATGGTTGCAAAATTTTATGGATTTTTGATGTTCGGTTTTGAAGATATTAAATTTTAAATGTAATACAAAGTGGCATAGTGAAAAGACGTGCGGGATTAAAAATTATTTTCGGAGGCTGCGTTTTGTCAAAAGCTTCAATATTTTCAGTAATAGTTCAAAATGAAAGCTCCTAAAAGTTTGCCAGATTTTATGGATTTTCAATGTTTGGTTTTGAAGATATTAATTTTTAAATGTAATAAAAAAGTGGCCTAGTGAAAAAACGTGCGGAATTAAAAACGATTTTCAGAGGCTACGTTTTGTATAGAGCTTCAATATTTTGAGCAATTGTTCGAAATCGAGTCCCCTAAAGGTTTGCCGAATTTTGTAGATTTTGGATTTTTGGTTTTGAAAATATTAATTTTTGAAATTAAAAAAAAGGCCTGCAGAATGATAAAATGCGCATTTTAAAAATTATTTTTGCAGGAACCGTGCATCCCAGCCACACAAATTTTTGCATGCGAGATAAGTCTGTGGTGACAAACAAAGGATAAAAAACTTGTGGTGCTGACACAAGAGGATATAGAGATATTTTAGCCAAAACCATGGAAACAAAACAAAATGGCCAATGCAATAAACACTCCTCGGGGTACTGTGCGAACTCTGCTTATCCTACAGCAACCAAATTTTCAGCATTTGTTTAAAACATGCATATTTAAGAGCCTGCCAAATATTACATTTCTATAATGTTTAGTTTTGAAGATATTAATTTTTAAATGTGAAAAAAAAGAGGAACAGTGAAAAAATGTGCAAAATTAAAAATTATTTTCGGAGTCTACGTTTTGTCTAGAGCTTCAAAATTTTTAGTGTTTGTTCAGAATGGCAGCCCCTAAATGGTTGCAAAATTTTATGGATTTTTGATGTTCGGTTTTGAAGATATTAAATTTTAAATGTAATACAAAGTGGCATAGTGAAAAGACGTGCGGGATTAAAAATTATTTTCGGAGGCTGCGTTTTGTCAAAAGCTTCAATATTTTCAGTAATAGTTCAAAATGAAAGCTCCTAAAAGTTTGCCAGATTTTATGGATTTTCAATGTTTGGTTTTGAAGATATTAATTTTTAAATGTAATAAAAAAGTGGCCTAGTGAAAAAACGTGCGGAATTAAAAACGATTTTCAGAGGCTACGTTTTGTATAGAGCTTCAATATTTTGAGCAATTGTTCGAAATCGAGTCCCCTAAAGGTTTGCCGAATTTTGTAGATTTTGGATTTTTGGTTTTGAAAATATTAATTTTTGAAATTAAAAAAA
This sequence comes from Phyllobates terribilis, assembly GCF_046119375.1. Lineage (NCBI taxonomy): Eukaryota > Metazoa > Chordata > Amphibia > Anura > Dendrobatidae > Phyllobates > Phyllobates terribilis. The sequence goes on along the minus strand of NW_027363524.1, from coordinate 105,814 downwards.
AGGCCTGCAGAATGATAAAATGCGCATTTTAAAAATTATTTTTGCAGGAACCGTGCATCCCAGCCACACAAATTTTTGCATGCGAGATAAGTCTGTGGTGACAAACAAAGGATAAAAAACTTGTGGTGCTGACACAAGAGGATATAGAGATATTTTAGCCAAAACCATGGAAACAAAACAAAATGGCCAATGCAATAAACACTCCTCGGGGTACTGTGCGAACTCTGCTTATCCTACAGCAACCAAATTTTCAGCATTTGTTTGAAACATGCATATTTAAGAGCCTGCCAAATATTACATTTCTATAATGTTTAGTTTTGAAGATATTAATTTTTAAATGTGAAAAAAAAGAGGAACAGTGAAAAAATGTGCAAAATTAAAAATTATTTTCGGAGTCTACGTTTTGTCTAGAGCTTCAAAATTTTTAGTGTTTGTTCAGAATGGCAGCCCCTAAATGGTTGCAAAATTTTATGGATTTTTGATGTTCGGTTTTGAAGATATTAAATTTTAAATGTAATACAAAGTGGCATAGTGAAAAGACGTGCGGGATTAAAAATTATTTTCGGAGGCTGCGTTTTGTCAAAAGCTTCAATATTTTCAGTAATAGTTCAAAATGAAAGCTCCTAAAAGTTTGCCAGATTTTATGGATTTTCAATGTTTGGTTTTGAAGATATTAATTTTTAAATGTAATAAAAAAGTGGCCTAGTGAAAAAACGTGCGGAATTAAAAACGATTTTCAGAGGCTACGTTTTGTATAGAGCTTCAATATTATGAGCAATTGTTCGAAATCGAGTCCCCTAAAGGTTTGCCGAATTTTGTAGATTTTGGATTTTTGGTTTTGAAAATATTAATTTTTGAAATTAAAAAAAAGGCCTGCAGAATGATAAAATGCGCATTTTAAAAATTATTTTTGCAGGAACCGTGCATCCCAGCCACACAAATTTTTGCATGCGAGATAAGTCTGTGGTGACAAACAAAGGATAAAAAACTTGTGGTGCTGACACAAGAGGATATAGAGATATTTTAGCCAAAACCATGGAAAAAAAACAAAATGGCCAATGCAATAAACACTCCTCGGGGTACTGTGCGAACTCTGCTTATCCTACAGCAACCAAATTTTCAGCATTTGTTTGAAACATGCATATTTAAGAGCCTGCCAAATATTACATTTCTATAATGTTTAGTTTTGAAGATATTAATTTTTAAATGTGAAAAAAAAGAGGAACAGTGAAAAAATGTGCAAAATTAAAAATTATTTTCGGAGGCTACGTTTTGTCTAGAGCTTCAAAATTTTTATTGTTTGTTCAGAATGGCAGTCCCTAAATGGTTGCAAAATTTTATGGATTTTTGATGTTCGGTTTTGAAGATATTAATTTTTAAATGTGAAAAAAAAAGGAATAGTGAAAAAACATGCAAAATTAAAAATTATTTCTGGAGGCTACGTTTTGTCTAGAGCTTCAAAATTTTTACTCTTTGTTCAGAATGGAAGCCCCTAAACGTTTGCCAAATTTTATGGATTTTTAATGTTTGGTTTTGAAGATATTAATTTTTAAATGTAATAAAAAAGTGGCCTAGTGAAAAAACGTGCGGAATTAAAAATGATTTTCAGAGGCTATGTTTTGTATAGAGCTTTGACACTTTGAGCAATTGTTCGAAATCGAGTCCCCTAAAGGTTTGCCGAATTTTGTAGATTTTGGATTTTTGGTTTTGAAGATATTAATTTTTGAAATTAAAAAAAAGGCCTGCAGAATGATAAAATGCGCATTTTAAATTTTTTTTTTGCTGGAACCGTGCGTCCCAGCAACACGAGTTTTTGAAAGCAAGATCTGGCAGTAGTTCTAAGCAAGGTGTAAAAAATTCACATTGCTACCGCAAAAGGATATGGTGCTATTTCATCCGAAACACTGGCTAAACAAAATGGACGACGCCTTTCCGATTTTGTCGACACGCCCCCTTTTTCGGCAAACACCCGAGTAGGGTACCAAATCGACCGGCTTGAAAAGACGAACGAAATGACATCTGTGGTTTGCGGATCGGATGCATTTTAAATTTTTTGACGACTTTTGACGATTTTGCCAAAGTTTGGCGCGGGCTTAGAAACGCCGAAAAACTTTTGACGATACACCATTTTTTTGACCTCGAAGTCACCCAACAACTTCCGGAGTAAGATTTCTGTTACACGTAACGTGTAAACATCAATTTTTCAAATTTCACCTTGTCAGGTGCGCGTTTCCCGGGCTAAGGACAGAATTCAGGTGAAGCTGTTGAGTTTCACTTTTGGCAGAGGCGGCAAAATGTCACCCCTGGGAAGCATGTAAGGCCGCCATCTGAGGCGAGATGCTCATCCCCTCTCATGGTGGAAGCGTTTCTCTATTGGGGGACTCCCGACAGATGTTAGGGGAGAAAAGTATCTGGCTGATCCTTTTATTTTCTAGAGATAATCCACTGAATCATGATTCTGTCAGAGGGTTTCTTACTGAGATCACTTGCAAGGGGGCTGAGTGTTTCTGTGTATTAGACTTTACCCACTCTGGGGAGATTTTTCAAAATCATTAATGGTTCACTGTATAGCTATATATGAATCGCACTCATTCAGTACATGCCTATATATACTATACACAGATAGAATATGTCCATGTATAATGCACAACTGTGTCTACTGCATATGTGTATATACTATACATTTATATATGTGTTTATGTATTGTACCTGTGTGTATTTATATATAATAAGTACATTATATACTAACATACGCTCCACTTGGGGATGGGGTCAGTGGGTCAGTCCCAGCCTAGATTTGTCAGAACAGTAATGACAAGATGCAGCCTGTCAGAGAATATAGGTAGTGATTTAGTAACAGTATTCCCGAGCTTTAAGGTCTCTGGTCGGTGCTGTGTGGGATGAGAATCCTGATCGTGCACTGACCATACCGCTCTGAGCTTCAGGATCACAATCAGTAAATCACTGCTTGTAATCTCTAACTGCAGCCTCCTGTCATTATTGTTCTAAACAATCTGACACATGTAGCATCGGCGTCTCTGCCTCCTGCCGGGCAGAGACACCATTCCCCTCACCACCGCGGTCCTGGTCCGGCATCTTCAGGCCTCCCTGCTGCTGCACGCAGCTTCCCGGGCACTGCGCTTAAAGGGGTCGCGCTCCGTCCTAAAGAGTCCCCGGCCAATGGCCGGAGGACTTCTCCTATATAAGGCACCTCCTCCAAAATGGAGGTGCCTGTGCAAGGTTGTTGTTTCGTGTACTTACACTTGCTTCAACCCTCAGGTCCCGCTGCCAGTCAGTCCTGCCCGCCAGTCTGTCTCTAGTTCTGCTCGCCAGCCTGACTTCAGTCCAGTCTGCCAGTCTGACTGCAACCCAGCCCGACAGTCTGCCTACAGTCCAGCCCGCCAGTCTGTCTATGGGCTCTGCCCGCCTGCCTATTACCAGCCAGCTGTGCCTGCCAGTCTGCTTACCCGGAGCACCTGCCAGTTACCTGTTGTGCCCGCCAGCCTGACTACCTGGAGTACCCGCCAGTTACCCGTTGTGCCCGCCAGCCTGCTTACCTGGAGCACCTGCCAGTTACCTGTTGTACCCATCAGCCTGCTTACCCGGAGCACTTACCCGTTACCTGTTGTGCCCGCCAGCCTTCCTACCTGCAGCACCCGTCTGGCTATCTGCCATTCCAGCCTGCTTATCTACCTGGACCACACGTCTGCCTTCCTGCCGTGCTTATCCGCTGTACCGGTCAGCTCCTGTCATCTGACCAGTGGGAGTCACCTGCTCTCATACAAGGTCGGTCCCAGAGTAGCACCTGGTTCACCTGCCCGGTCCCTCCCTGGTTCACGGAGTCGACTAAGCCGCCGTGTGACCTTGGTCAGACCGTGTAGGCACCTAGTTTCGCCCCTCTGGTCCCTCCTTCCACCACCCGGACCCGTAACAACACATTCCTGGCCATTCTTTGCATTTCATTCTGGGTGGAGTCATGGGGTCATTGAGATCCTGGATGGGCTTGAAGTATGTGTAAGGAGTCAGAAGCGATGTTATCACTGGCACCAAACAGGAGTATCCGGGAAGAGGATCTTTTAAGATGGGATAAACCACCACACTGAGTTGTGTAAAATAATGCAGCGTGTGACTGTGCTTAATTACAAAGGTAAAATAAACTTTTATTTAAATTTGAAAAACGCACCACTAGAGATTCGAGACAGTAAACTTGTAATTCGGGGCACAGATATCTTCCCTTGATCGGTCTGCATCAGGAGGATGTGGACCCATGGATCTGTTGTCTCTGTCAAACTTACAGTTGAAACCAGAAGTTTGCATACACTATATAAGAAAACACATATGCATGTTTTTCTCAATATCTCACAGGAAATCAGAATAAACTTTGCCTGTTTTAGATCAATTAGGATCATCATCATTTTTAATATTTACCAAATGCCAGAATAATGAGAGAGAGAGCGAATGTTTTAAGGCATTTTTATTACTCACTGCAAAGTCAAAAGTTTACATATATTTCATTAGTATTTGGTGCCATTGCCCTTAAACTAAATTACTTGGGTCAAACGTTTGCAATATCCTTCCACAAGCTTCTCACGATAGTTGGTCGGAATTTGGGCCCATTCCTCCTGACAAAACTGGTGTAACTGATCCAGGTTTGTATGTCGCCTTGCTCGCACCTGCCTTTTCTGCTTTGCCCATAAATTTTCAATGGGATTGAGATCAGGGCTTTGTGATGACCACTGCAAAACATTGACTTTGCTATCCTTAAGCCACTTTGTTACCACTTTGGCAGCTTGCTTCAGGTCATTGTCCATTTGGAAGACCCATTTCCGCCCAAGCTTTAACTTCCTGGCTGATGTCTTGAGATGTTGCTTCAGTATTGCCACATAATCTTTTCTTATGATGCCATCTCTTTTGTGAAGTGCACCAGTCCCTCCTGCTGTAAAACAACCCCACAACATGTTGCTGCCACCCCAGTTGGGATGGTGTTCTTAGGCTTCCAAGCTTCTCCCTTTTTCCTACAAACGTAACGATGGCCATTATGCCCAAAAAGTTCACTTTTAGTTTCATCAGCCCGCAAGATATGTCTCCAAAAATTAAGGTCTTTGTTCCTGTGTGCATTTGCAAACGCTAATTTGACTCTTTTATGTTTCTTTTGGAGTATTGGCTGACAGAGTGGCCTTTCAGACCATGTTGATACACTACTCGTTTTACTGTGGGTATTGACACAATTTTGCTTTTGTCCTTGGGTTGATATGCACATGTCGGATCAAAGCACATTCATCTCTGGGACAAAGAACCCGTCTCCTTCCTAGGCGGGACGATGGCTGGACATTCCCATCTTGTTTTTACTTGCGTATAATTGTTTGTACAGATGAAGGAGGCACCTTCAGGTATCTTGAAATTGTACCCAAGGATGGGCCAGACCTGTGCAAGTCCACAACTCTCTTCCTGATATCTTGGCTGATTTCTTTAGACTGTCTTCTGATGCTTCACTAAGAAGCAGTGTGTTTCAGGTATGCATTAAAATACATCCACATGTGTGTCTCTAATTAAATCGGATGTTGCCAAAAACAGAAGCTTCCAAACACATGACATCATCATATGGGCAGTCCAGAATTGTTTAAATGAATAGCAATCTTAGAGTATGTAAACTTTTGACTTTGCAGTAAGCAATAAAAATGCCTTAAAACATTCTCTCTCAATATTCTGGCATTTGACAAATATTAAAAATTATGACAATCCTAATTGACCTAAAACAGAAAAGGTTTATACTGATTTCATGAGATATTGAGAAAAACATACGTATGTCTTTTTATATAGTGTATGTAAACTTCTGGTTTCAACTGTAAATACTGGACTCACAAGTAGCTATGACACAATAGAAGATAGCCTGAACTATCTCATGAAGTTGATCTTGTGGCATGATGGTGGTTCTTGGCACCATGTCCACTGCCGGGTTGGGAGATAGTGATCCCTGGACAGCAGCCTATGATATTGGAAGCCGGCTTGTCCTCGGTAAGGATGCTGGGGAATGCATGATTGGAGCTGCGTGTTGGGACTCAAAAGGAGTAGGTTATGCTTGAGACCTTGGAATGGTCTGGGAAGAAGCGCTCCCTGAAGGACGATACATTGCACACCAAATAAACTGCTCTGATCTAGGAGCGCTACCTAAGGTATCAGTGCGGAATTTGTGGATGTTGCCTTTTTGGTAATTGTAGTGTCCTGTGATGGTGTAGTTGTCTTTCTTCCCCATCTGGTTAGGTAAAATGTAATCTCCGAGTAGTTGTTGTTTAGATTATGGCCCAGAAGAACAATGAACACGTCTTTACTCTACATTTGCCAGGACTATTCCTCCCACCTTGAAAGGTTTTATCACTTAAAATTGTATTTTTCTTCTCTTTTTCACACTAATAGAGACCTTGATGTGTATGTTTTACAGCAGGGGTCTCAAACACGCGGCCCGCGGGCCGCATGCGGCCCCTGAGGCTGCTTTATGCGGCCCGCAGGCACAGACCCCTTGACGATCCCGACCTGGTCCAGGAGGAGCCGCCGACAGCAGCGCTGAATTGCCACACAGAGACTGTTTCCCAGCACTGCATTTCCAATGCCAGCCGCTGGCCAATCAGAGGCCAGCAGCTGATATCTGTGTGTCGGCGCAGCGAGTATGACGTCATTGCCATATGCAGAAGTCAGCTGCTGGCCTCTGATTGGCCGGCGGCTGACATTGAAAATGCTGTGCTGGGAGACAGTCTCTGTGCGGCAATGCAGCACTGCTGTCGGCGGATCCTCCTGGACCAGGTCGGGATCGTCAAGGGGTCGGACTCTGTGGTGCCTGCGGGCCACATCTGCAGGAAGGCCGCCGAGGGAACGGAGGACAGGTGAGAATCATCTTTTTTTTTTTTTCTATTTTATGTGTGTGAAGAACAGCACAGGGGGCACATAGCCACAGGATGGGGACCGGGATGGGGCACAGAGCCACAAGAGGGGACCTGGATGGGGCACATAGCCACAAGAGGGGACCTGGATGGGGCACATAGCCACAGGATGGGGACCTGGATGGGGCACAGAGCCTCAAGATGGGGACCTGGATGGGGCACATAGCCACAAGATGGGGACCTGGATGGGGCACATAGCCACAAGATGGGGACCAGATGGGGACCTGGATGGGGACCAGAGCCACAAGATGGGGACCTGGATGGGGAATATTGCCACAGGATGGGGACCTGGATGGGGCACATAGCCCCAAGATGGGGACCTGGATGAGGCACATTAGTACAAGATGGGCGCCAGGATGGGGAACGTTGCCACAGGATGGGGACCTGGATGGGGCACATAGCCACAGGATGGGGACCTGGATGGGGCACATTAGTACAAGATGGGGACTTGGATGGGGAACATTACTACAAGATGTTTTCCATTATTACTATATGATGCTAATTGTAAGACAATATTACTGTATGTGGCCAATTGGGGGAAATAAAATTGTAAAAAAAATAAAAAATAAAATAAAGCATGAAAAAATATTGGGCACTAAAAATGCTGTTTTATATGTAAACTAAAGTAAACACAAAAAAGTGCACGTTTATTATCGCCACATCCATAACGACCCAAGCCATAAAAAAATAAACACGGCAAAAATGTTCAAAAGGTGTATACAAAAAAAATGGTATCACTAAAAATGTCACATTGAACAAAGAATGCGGCCCCCCAAATTCAAATTTTTTCCATGTGCGGCCCATATACCCAGCCGAGTTTGAGACCCCTGTTTTACAGAAAGAAATACATGACTGAGGCCAGCACTGCTTTCACTGCTCAAGAGGAATTACCACCATTTTCTACTGAGCAATCATCAACCACATCTGATGAATCCTCTAATGACTCCTTGTAAGTAATTTTGACAACATACAAAAATAGAAATAAAAGATGAACAATTTATGTAACTTTTGAATTCAAATTAAAATTAGATTAAAGTCAAAGTTAAAGGGGTTGTGCCATAAAGAATACAGTTAACCAACCAGAAAAGATGGAATTAAATAGTTTTGTAATTTGTGTTTAAAAATTATGTTTCATTCAAAAGATACCAAGCTTTTATTTTTTGTGTTATGCTCTCTGGTGCCCCCTGGTGTTATTCCATTACGACCTGGTAGTGAGTGATCAGCTGGTCGAGTTTGCACAGTTCCATTCATAAGAGGTCCCCCCAACTCCCCACCCGCAGCATACACAACATATTCTCTGTCAGAAGTCTGACAGCGCAGGCGCCCTGCTGTAAGCACAGAGCCTGTCTGTCTATGATTCAGCCCCTGCGCTCACACAACTGACCTCTGAGTGAGATCATCTGCTTCACAGACCCGCGAGCTCGATTGCAGAGAGACGCTTCATAATTTAAAAAAAAAAAAAAAAGGCTTGGTATCTTTGGAATGAAGCATAATTTTTAATCCCTATGAATTGCAAAACTATTTCCACCTTTTCTGGTTGGTTAACTGTATTCTTTATCGTGGCACAGCCCCTTTAATATTAACATAATTTGTATTTCATATGTATAAAGGAAAGAAAAAGAAGCTTAGAAAAAGAATTAGGCAACATGTATCAGTTGTCAGGTTTTCTTTAAGCTCAGTACTAATCAAAAGTTTGAAGCATCCTTTTAATGCAATGGTTTTACTTGTTTTTATTGGAATATGAATATTGTAGATTTAGACTGTGTGCACACGAGAAGGAATAGTAGCGTTTTGGACGCAGCATATTTTTACTGTGTTGTACAGTACAAGTACAGTGGATGGGATTAACAGAATCCCATGTCCACTGTGCTTCTTTTTTTACACTGCATAAAGTCACCTGCAGTGCGTGTTTTTGAGCCGCAGCATGTCAATTTGTTTTGCGGCAATGCAAAAAACGCATGTATATCATAAATAAAGAAATAATTTAAAAAAATGACGTGGGGTGCCCCCTATTTTTGATAACCAGCCCAAGTAAAGCAGACAGGTGCAGGTTTATAATACCAAGCTGGAAAGGTCCATGAATATTGGCCCCCTCCCTGCCTAAGCCCGCAGTCGCCCCAGAATTGGCCCATCTATGAGATGGGCCAATTCGGGCACTTTGCCCGACTCTTCCCGATTGCCCTTGTATGGTTTCAAACAAGGGAATAATTTATGGGGTTGATGTCAGTTTCATAATGTCAGCTTGCATCAAGCCATGGTGTTAAGAAGTAATGTTTCTCCTTGCGGAGAGCGACATGCTAAGCACGTCAAGGTTAGGAGACTTTTCAAACCGCAATGCTCTTCTGGGAAATATGCAAATTGTCTCTTCAGAGAGGAATAGAACCAGAACTCTAGTGCCACCTATTGGAAGTATCAATCTTAAAAGCCAATATTGACCCTTTAACGAGTATTATCACATGACTTAGGATAAAATCCAAGACCAGAAGCTCACTTTGCTGACACTGTGTTTCCCAGAAGAGCATTGCTCCTTGTGCTATGAGTACAGTTTTTCCTTTTTTACCGTTTGATAGAAGGCACCCAAGTGCCGCTAAGTGTGTGTAGAAGTATGAATACCACTATAAAATACTATAGGCAGATTAGGGACAAAGTTTTTTATATACCCCTAGGCGTTTTTAATCAAATATGAAATAAAGGCTAAATTTCATGACTTGTTAGAGAGGGGTCTCTTTTGCGGTTCTCCCCATTTTGTAAATACATTATCAATATACCCCTTCCAGGCCATTGTTTTCCTCACAGTTTGTTATATATTACTAACCCAGTAATAAAAAAAACACACACAGGATAAAATAGTTTATTTTTGAAAACACTCCCCCACACTTCACTCACCAACTTATTAAAAAGCAAAAAAAACACCCTAAAGATCTGGCGTAATCTTGCAAATCAGGAGTAGCCCAAAAATGGGAACCTGAAAGACATAAAAAGAGTTAAATAAAAACAAGAAACACTCCCTAATTCACCAATTTATTATTAAGTAATAATTAGTGATGGGCGAGCACCAAAATGCTCGGGTGCTCATTGCTCGGGTCGAGCAAATTGGAATGCTCAGGTGCTCGATCCGAGCAACGAGCCCAATGTAAGTCTATGGGAAATTCGAGCATTTTTCAGGCGACTCCCTCAGCGGTCTGCAGAGGGACTATGTGAGAACGAAGTTCCAAAAGCCCTAAAATTATCTGAAGGTAGAAAGGGTCCACAGAATTGGTCCTCCATCCTCTGTCTCTGGAGCCCACAATACTACCAGGCCAAGACAGGTCATTATGAAATTTTTGGATTTCAATGATAAAGCTGACATTATCCGAGCTTACAAACAATTAAACCACCCATTGATCATTCAAGGCCATAAAATCCTGCTTTTCGAAGACTACTCAATTGAAGTAACCAGGAAAAGGAAGTCCTTCAGCGCTTTATGCACCAGACTGCGCAAAGAAAAAATCCGCTTTCAACTACGCTATCCGGATACTCTACGCCTGAAAGACACTGATGGCTCTTTCCGGGAATTTATCTCACCTGATAAGGCAGACTCTTTTGTCAACAGGCCCAGTCCTGAACAGACCCTCCAGGCAAAAACTCCCTCTAGTTCACGGTCACCTAGGAGACCCACGAAACAAGGAGACAAAGGAGACCAGAGCTATAACAATCGCTGATTTAATGAGTTTCTCCTTTTATATGCTTGGTGGCCCTGGAGTGAAAGTCTTTTATGGAGGCAATTGTTTGAGAAAATTCTGATAAATTACCTTAATTAGGGGGGGAGTTAGGTTTGAATTTGAATCTAAATTTAAATTTAAATGTAATCTGTTATATTGCACACATGGTCGGGCAGAAGTGAAGCCCAGGAGATAGTCTTTTCCCTAGCGAGCAGTTAAACATGTTTACGCTCTTGCTAGGTCAGTTCTTTAAAACTTTTGTATATTGTTTTTTTGAGTTTGTTTCACATGTTCGAGCTTTGCTCGTTAGTACGTAATCTAACTACATGTCATCATTATTTTGTAAGTTGTTCACCAAACATGTCTATCTTTACAGTCTTTGAATATGTATATCGTATCTTTGAATGTTAAAGGTTTGCTCTCTCCCCAAAAACGGATGAAAGTCCTTAGACATTTAAAACGTTTAAAGCCTGACATAGCCCTTCTACAAGAAACACATTTGCCTGAAGCAGATTTCCCCCGGATGAAAAAATTATGGGTTGGGGGTATCTATGGTTCACCGTCCATAGATAGAAAGGCTGGAGTCTTAATCCTTATTAATAAGCAGTTTATACACCAGCTCATAAGTGAGCAGCAGGATGGAGAAGGGAGATTGATTCAATTAACATTATCTACGTCTTGTGGAACCTTCTCTATCTACAATGTATATGCGTCTAACATAGGCAACAAACCTTTTTTTAAAGAATTGGAGACTAGACTCTTATTTGACTCCAACCCTAACAAAATAATAGGTGGAGACTTTAACTCGGTGGTTTCAGTTCATGAGGATAGGAAAAACACTACTGGTACTCCGCAATCGGTTACCTCACATGACAAACCACTAGCACCTTTTTTGTCTAGTTGCCAATTAATTGATTCATGGAGGTTTTTGAAACCCAGTAATAGAGAATATACGCGCTTCTCACACGCCAACGACTCTTGGTCTTGTATTGACTACTTTTGTGCAAATTGATGATATTGTTATTTCTGATCATGCTTCAGTGAGGTTGGAACTATCAAAGGATTTCCCTCGGGGCCCTGACTTCTTGTGGAGATTTCCAGATTACTTTTGCAAAGACAACTCATTTATTTCCTCTCTCAAGATATGGTTTAGCGAATTTTTATCTGACAATTCGGCACACCAAGATAACCCCACATTATTGTGGGAATCGGCCAAGGCGGTACTGAGAGGAAAAATTTTGGCATATACTTTTTCTCACAAAAAAGGGTTATGAAAAAATATAGTGAATTGTCCTCTGAACTGAAACAAGCCTACACTACATTTCTTCTTGACCCTTCCCCTCTTAATAAAACACATTGGTCTCAAAAACAATCTGAATTCAACCAATATGCAGATATGAGAGAAAAATTCCATTTATCTCAAACAGAAGCATTCTTTTATAGGTTTGGTAACAAATCGGGGAGGGTGATGGCCAATTTAGCTAAAGGTATGAGAAAGCCATAGGGAATTTTTAAATTAAGAAATAATAATGGGGTTATTCACACGGACCTTAAATCAATTAATGAGATTTTAGGCTCATTCTATAAGGACCTATACAAAAAAGCAAAACAAACCTTGCCCCTCTCTGATACACTCTTGGATAAGGTCAAATTACCTTTTTTTCCGGAGGAACATAAATCTATATTAAATAAACCTCTTTCATTGGAGGAGATTACCACTACAATTAAAAATTTGAAACCAAACAAAGCCCCTGGACCTGATGGATACACTTCTGACTTCTTTAAATCCTTAACGGAAGAGGTGTCCCCGTTGTTAGTACCGATCTTCAACAAAATAATTTGTGGCAATCCCATTTTCCCTTCCGCAACTATGGCTTATGTCAAATTATTACTAAAGCCAGACAAAGATCCATTATCCCCCAATTCATACAGACCGATTTCACTTATCAATATCGACATTAAGCTTTTATCTAAAATAATGGCTGATAGACTGGCCTCCATTCTACCCCACCTTATATCCCATGTACAATCAGGCTTTTTTAAAGGTCGCTCACCCACGCTAAATATTAGGAAAGTATTATTGGCGCTCGATAAAATCCACTCTACTCCTGATCTAAAGGGATCCACAGCAATTATCTCCCTTGACACCGAAAAAGCCTTTGATAATATAAGTTGGGATTGGTTATACATGGTTTTAACGAAGATGTCATTGTCAGGCCCCTTTTTTTATGACATTCGTAATTTATACACTTCTCCAAAAGCCCAGGTGCATAACCCGGGTTTTTTATCCTCTCCCTTCCCTCTTGAAAAGGGAACGAGACAAGGGTGTCCTTTATCCCCCTTACTTTTTAATCTGGCACTAGAACCCTTAGTCCGTATTTTGTCAGACCCTAAAACTTTTTCAGGCATCTAATTTAACAAAAAATCAATTCAGGCGACTTTTTTTGCAGACGACATCATTTTGTTCATGTCAGATCCCTTCCTACATTTACCTCTGGTGTTGGATCTACTTAAAAAGTTTGGCTCATATTCTGGATTCAAAATAAACACTAAAAAATGTGAATTGCTACCATTAACTGAAAAGGGTATGAAACTCTACCCAAAAAAATCTTTCTATGATATTAATATAGCTACATCCCATATCACCTACACTGTGTTCCAAATTATTATGCAAATATTATTTTCTCAGATTTTCCCAAATTACCTATATGAATTGCAGTCATTGTAATTTTCCAGTCAAATAACTATTAGAGTACAATTGAAAGGTTTTTGTATAAACTGCCTATGATAACAGTATATTTTTAAAAAAATAAAAAACTCAAACTGCACTCAAAATGCATGTTCCAAATTATTATGCACAGCAGAGTTTTCAACCTTTTCATTTTAATAAAGAACAAAAAATGGGCCTGGAGAATCTGGAGGATCCGGAGGATCCTCATAAAAGAGGGGGTACTGTTAGAACCCTCCTGTTTGTTTTTTCCATCTTGTGTTTTGCGGTCACGTGACCATTTGCCTTTATATTCCTGCTCCGCCCTTCTGGCTGTGCTGGACTTCAGTGTTTGACTGTTTCTCTAGCCTGGTGCTTTGGTGCCCTTCTCTGTCAGTTCACTTGGTCCTTCTGGTACCTCTTGTACCTTTTGTCAGTTTGTCTTTTTGTGTTCTGCAGCAACTTCTCTGTTTAGGAGGTGTCCCATTTTTTGTCCTAGTCCTTAGTTCTTTTAGGGACCTTAATGCTATAGGTCTTCGTTCAGACTAGCCGAGTACTAAGGCGGGTCTGTTCGCTAGGAACAGGCAGCCTGCTACATCATAGGGATTCAGCTTAGTCTTAATGTAGGGACAGCTTTCCCCTATCTTTCCTTAGTACATGTTGCAGATCATAACATTTTATTTCTAATTGGGATATTGGTTGGTTTAATATATTTTATCTTCTGATATTTTGGGTAGCTTTATACTTTCTAAAAATTGATTGATCAGTTGGGCATTAGGTTGTGGTATTGTATTGTTTTTTTTGTAAATTGTAGAGGGTTGAGTAATAATTTGCGAAGGTATTGGCAATCTCTTTGTTTGGTCATTTTAGCTTTGACTTTAGTCGCTTGTATTTTACCTGCTCTGTTTCCCTGCCAATAGTATTTAGCTTTGCTTTTCCGTAGGTTATGCCCGTATTTATGTTGGAGCAATTGATATAAATCGTATCTTAATTTTTGTAATTTTTGGAGAGTTGTGTTTACGGGGCTGTTTTTATGCATTTCTTCTAGTGAGGCTTTGTTTTGGTTGATTTCCTCTATTTGGCATATTCTTTCTTTTTTGTTTTGGGATGCTATTTGAATTAGTTTTCCTCTAATATAAGCCTCATGAGCATACCATACTGTTGATGCGGACACGTTGAGTGTATTATTAATTATAAAATATTCTTTCAAGGTCTCCTGCAGTTGGGGCCTAATTTTATGTGTTGCGATTAGGTAATTATTTACTCTCCATGGGGAGTATGTCGTGTAGTTGTATCCCTCTTTAATGTGTTACGAGATGGGCATGGTCTGACCATGTGATGTTACCTATCGTGGCTTTTGGATGTCATGTAATAACCATTTATCTGTAAGAATTAGGTCGATTCTTGAGTAGCCCTTGTGTGAATGTGAATAGAACGTGTAATCACGTACGGAGGTGTGCAAAACTCGCCAAACATCGTAGAGTTATTACGCCAAGAGAGTCTGAGAAAGAGAACGAGCTTTTTCTTTTTTTGAGGATGTACAGATTTGTCTATGCCTGGCATGAGGTGATATTAAAATCCCTGCGCACCAGCAGGGCTCTTTTTTTTGCATCTGTTATTACCGCTAAAGTTTCCTTAACAAAGGAAATCTGCTTGGAATTAGGGGCATATTTGGAGGCGATCGTGTAAATTTTGTTATTTCTTCTGCATACTAAGATGATGTATCTGCCTTCATTGTCTACAATGCTGTTGATCAATTGGAAGGCGATGGTGTTTTTTATCACTATTACTACTCCCCTTTTTTACCAATTGCGTGAGAGTGAAACACATTGGGAAGTTTCTGTTCTGCAACCTGTGTACGTCAACACTGTTTAAGTGAGTTTCTTGAACACACAGTCGGGCCTCTCTCCATAGTAGAGATCTTTTAACCCCTTTATGACCTGGGGCATACTAGTTCGCCCCAGGTCATCATACCCGGTTCAGCACGGGCCCCGGCGCTCAGCCTGCACTGAACCAGTGATTTATACAACTGACATGTGCTCGCAACAGCCGCGGGTGGAATCGCGATCCACCCCCAGCTGTTAACCAGTTAAATGTCGCTGTCAATCTTGGCATTAGCCCCGCCCATCGGTGTTCCCATCACATGATCGCGGGTCACCGATGGGTTGGCATGACAACCCGCGGTCTGCAGCAGACCCCAGTGGTTGTCATGTCCTGATTGCTATGAGCGCCGCCGGCCAGTAGTTGATGCTCATAGCAAGTGAACAATTCTGCTGCATATAGGCGATCTGCTCATCTCCTGTATGCAGCAAAGCCGATCTAACCCAAAATAGTATCAATAAAAACGTCAGCTCGACGCGCAAAAAATAAGCCATCACCTGGCCCTAGATTCCGAAAAATGGAGATGCCCAGGGTCTCGGAAATGGCGTGGCTTTTTTCTATAAGGAAACTTTGGATTTTTTTTTCACCACTTAAATAAAAAGAACCTATACAAGTGTGGTATCTACGAACTCGTAATAACACAGAGAATAATAATAGCAGGTCAGTTTTAGTATTCAGTGAATGTGGTAAAAAAAAAAAACATTTTGTTTTGCTATTTCACCGCACTTGGAATTTTTTTCCCGTTTTCTAGTACATGATATGGTAAGAACTAGTGATGTCGTTCAAAAGTACAACTTGTCCCGCAAAAAATAAGCCCTCACATGACCATATTGAGCGAAAAATATAAAAGTTATGGCTCTTGGAAGAAGGGGAGCAAAAAATTAAAACGGAAAATCGCAAGGTCATTAAGGGGTTAAACAGACTATTTAACCCTTTCACATTGATATTGGAAATGTGAAGTACCATATACAAAATACAGAGAAAATCTATATGTCACCACTAGACAGTTAGGGAAGAATGGGGAAATAACAAAATACAAATCTCAAAAGATATAAATAACTATAACAGTTCCAAGAATAGAGTCCGGTTCTAAGTGAACCTACTGGACATGCCGTGCTATCCAGTATACAACAAGGGGAAGTGAGAATGAAAAAATATTTTTCTCGTGCTACCGCAGAGTATTGGAAAAAATAGTTGTATGATCTGCTCAAAAAAAAATAATAAAAGATCTAGGCAGAGCAACTAAATTGAGGGTACAACGGTTAGGAAAGTAAGCTTGCTGCTTGTTCAGATCCACTCCTTCCTCAACATCGGCGGTTTCTTCTTCTTTATTAGAGAACTTGTCCCTTCTGCCACAGTCGCCAGCGACCACTTCTGCATCAGAGTCATTCCCTGCCGAGGAGATGTCAGGACATGTGTGACTCCTTTCTTAGTCATGATCAGCTTCCAGGGTAGCCCCACTTGTACACGATCTCGTTGTCTTGCAGGATTTTGGTCGCTGTAGAAAACTCGCACCTCCTGTTCAGGGTGGCAGCAGACAGATCAGTGAACATCATGATGCTCCTGAACCTGTCCGGAAGCTCTGGATTTCCCGCCGCGTCTTTGGTTATGGCTTCTTTAAAGTGGAAAAAGTGAAGCCGGGCAATTACATCTCTGGGTGCAGAGGTGGGGGCACTTTTGGGTTTGGGGATCCTGTGCGCCCTGTCTATTAGAAGGTTCCGCTGATACTTTTCAAGGATTAATTCAGTAAAAAAGTCCGTTAGGAACTCCTTCAGTGCGTCTGCAGCAATACTCTCCGGTATCCCTCTAAAATGTAGATTGTTGCGTCTGAAGCGGTTCTCCATATCCGCCAACTTTAATCTCCGTGCATTAATCTCCTCATCTGCCTCATTATTAGCGTCGACCAGATTATTGTGAGCAGTAGTGAACTCCTCCAACTTCTCCTTAATATGTGCTTTTCTATCTCCAATGTGCACAATGTCTTTCTGTAATGCAGTGAAGGTGGAGGTAATATCACTGTGTATGCCCTGTTTAAGATCCCCTAAAAGGGACTTCAGTGTGGTCTCTGTAATGGGGGCAGAGCTGTGCCATGTGTCAGGTGCATTTGATACTTGCTGTTTGGTGTCTGGAGGTCTCTGGGCTGCAGGATGGCGATCCACATGGGTCCTCTGTCAGGGGGTGATGTTCCTGTGCTGGTCTCGGACTATAACCGCTCTTTATTAGGTGAGGTCTGACCCGATAGCAGAGGATCAGACCTCATGGAGCGTTCTGCACCGACTCTGGCTGCATGATGAGTTCTACGGCAGCCATCTTGGATTTTACAGGGTGTCGGCACAAAGACTGAGATCCTGCCCTGTGCCACATCTCTGCTCTTTGTGGTGCGCCCCATCGCCGCCCAAAGTGTACCGGAGCTTGTGCTTCACGATATTAAGGTAGTCCTCTACTTTTTTTTGCGCTGTGAGCCGCTATTCGACGGTGGAAGCTCGGAGCTGGGTCTATGTGCGGCCGCTCAGCTCCTCATCTGGACACACCCACTAAATAACATTTCCCACATGTCTACTTTACATCAGCACAATTTTGGAACCAACATTTTTTAAAAATGGGTTAAAATGGGTTAAAAATTGACCAGCGACTTTGAGGGCCCTTAATGACAGAAAATACCCAAAAGTGACACCATTCTAAAAACTGCAACCTTCAAGGTGCTCAAAACCACATTCAAGTAGTTTATTAACCTTCCAGGTGCTTCACAGGATTTTTTGGAATGTGGAAGAAAACAATGAACATTTTTACCTTTCTTTTTTCACAAAAATGTTATATTAGACTCAAATTTTCTTATTTTCATTCACAAGGGTTTTCAACAGGAAAAAATGAACCACTACATTTGTTGTGCATTTCTCCTGAAGAAGCCGTTACCCCATATGTGGGGGGAAACCACTGTTTGGGCACACGGCAGGGCTCAGAAGGGAAGGAGCGCCATTTGACTTTTTGAATGTAAAATTTGCTTGAATAATTTGGGGATGCCATGTCGGGTTTGGAGAGTCACTGATGTGCCTAAACAGTGGAAACCCCCCACAAGTGACCCCATTTTGGAAACTAGACCCCTCAAGGAACTTCTCTTGATGCGTGATGAGCACTCTTAAAAATAAAGAAATCACTTTTTAGGAAAATGAAAAAATCACTTTTTCCACAAAAATGATGTTTTAGCCCCAAATGTTTTTATTTTCACAAGGGTAAGAGGAGAAAATGGACCCCAAAAACTGTTGTGCAATTTCTCCTGAGTACAGCGATACCCCATATATGGGGAAAATACACTGTTTAAGCGCACGGTAGGGTTCAGAAGGGAAGGAGCACGGTGTGACTTTTTGAACGCAAAATTGGCTGGAATCGAGAGCGTATGCCATGTCACGTTTGGAGAGCCGCTGATGCGCCTAAACAGTGGAAACCCCCCACAAATGACCCTATTTTAGAAACTAGACCCCTCAAGGATTTTATCAAGGGTTATAGTGAACATTTTGAACCCAGAGGTACGACACAGAATTTGATACCCATTAGGTCATCATATTGAATAAGTTGTCATTAGTATTGAGCGCATGTGCTTGCTACTTGAGTTTGCATCGGGTAAGCACCATGTATTGCGGGTGCACGAGTGACATGCTCGAGTCCCCCGCCCCTCATGTTTCACGGTTGTTAGACACCCAAAAGAAAAACATGCGGGGATCGCTCGTGCATGGCAGGCAATCCCTGCAAGTTTTTTTTGTCTGTATAACAGCCGCAAAACATATGGGGTGGAAACTCGAGCATGTCACTCGAGCATCTGCAATTCTCCGTGTATACCCGAGATTTTTTGGCTGATGGAGCTGTATGGCAGCTTATTTTTTTGCAGGACAAGATGACATTTTCAGTGGTACTATTTTTATTTACATTCGTCTTTTTAGTATAATCTCTTTTTATTGAAATAAGAAAAGACATAAACATACAAAATCAACATCAGTAGAAGCCAGTGCTCAGTCTCGACGGTCAGAACATTGTATATTCACATATGTACTATTTTTCTTATAAGACTGAAGCACCTTTATCCAGCAGTATAAGCTTACTTTTATCTGTTCCAACAATGGAACCAAGAACATATATCAAATATCAACACTACCAAAACGGGAGAAAAGAAAAAAAAAAAAAAGGGGGAGGGGGGGGGGAGCAGGAGAAGAAGTAATAAGAAAGTGAAGATAGGAAAGGAGAGAAGGGTTTAAGGAATGGGAACGGGGCAGGGGAGTCTGAGCTAAGGTTCCATTTTAATTTCACTAATCATCTCCAGCACCAATCCGGATCCAATTCGCCTATTCATCAGTTTTTACCCAAATAGCCCGTGGAACTCCGACGAGTCTTGAAACAAGATCCAAACACTCCAGATCTTGATGAATTTATCCGCACAATCATTGAAATCAGCAGAAAGCTCCTCCATTCTGCAGATATTAGCCATTTCATTGTACCACTCTGAGATTGGGGGGATTTGAGGTGACCTCCAATAACGTGGAATCACCGCACGAGCTGCTGTTAAACAAAATCTTAAAATATCTTTTTTTTGGGATCTAATCGATGAAGGCAGAATGGAAAGTAGGGCTATCTCAGGGCAGTTCTCAACCCTATTTCCAGTAATTAGGTTATAGTTGGAGAATATTTTATCCCACAGAGGTTTGATCCGACTACATTCCCACCAGATGTGGAGCATAGATCCCTTTTCCACTCCACATCGCCAACACATGTCTGAAGTTGCCGGAAACATGGAGTGGAGTTTCACAGGATACCGGTACCATCTTGCCATAATTTTGAAATTTTTCTCCTGCGCATAATTTGCACCTGACATTTTGTGTGTAAACAAGAAACTTTTTTCCCAGTCTGACGAGGGTATGATATGTCCCAATTCCTGTTCCCACTTATGTTGAAAATTAAGCTTTCCTGAGATATTTACCCCTATCAGACAATTATAAAGCATGGATATTACATGATTGGGAGGAGATTCCTGCAAAAACAGTCTCTCAAAGGAAGATGGTGTACACTGGAACAGGGGCACTGTCCCCCTAGACGATAAAAACGATTGTAACTGTAGATATTCCAACCACTGGAGTTTTCTAGACGGATACCTGTCTTGTATTGTATTGAATGACGGAAATCTACCATTTTCGAATATCTGCAGAAGGCGAACATCCTCCCTAGCTCTCCATCCCATGAAAGAATCCCTCAAATATCCAGGAGGGAAGGAGGGATTGGAGAATAATGGCATAAGAGGGCTGATTGTACTAGAGGAAAAGTGTTTTTTCATAATTGCATGCCAAATTTTTTTTGTACCCCTAGTCAATTCAGATAAACCTCCAATTGAGGAAACATCTGAGGCGAAGAGCCAAGGAAGGTGCTTCAAAGGAACAACTACTCCCTCCTGCTCAACAGTGACCCATTGCTTTGTCAAAGAATTATAGTGCCAGTCTAGAAGGCGACCCAAAGCAGAGGCTTGAAAGTATGTTTTAAAATTCGGAAATCCAGCTCCACCAGCTGCTTTAGGGCGGTTTAAAGTCTGCATACTTATCCTAGGTCTACCTTTACCCCACACAAACCTAGTTAATACTGTACGTAATCTGCTGAAAAAGCTGCATGGGGGAGAGATAGGGACAGTTTGAAAAATCTATAAAAAACGGGGAAGTATATCCATTTTTACGGCATTCATTTTGCCAAACCAGGACATTCTCAGTTTACTGTAATTTAGTAAATCTTTACATGTACGGTCCAAGAGAGACTGGTAGTTTAGCGCATACATTTTTGATGAATCAGAAGAAACGAGCACTCCCAGGTATTTTATCGCCTCCGATTTCCACTTAAAAGGGAAGTTGTCCATCACCTGTCTAACCTCTCTCTGTGGCAATGACACGTTTAATGCCTCCGATTTTGAGTAATTAACTTTGAAATTACTCAGGAACCCAAATCTGTCAAACTCCTTCATTAATGAAGGAAGAGATGTCTGAGGTTGAGATACATAGAGGAGGAGATCATCTGCATATAATGCTGTCTTATAAGTCCTTGTACCTATTTTAACCCCTTGAATACTACTATTTTTCCTTATAGCGTTGGCCAGGTGTTCCATCACTATCACGTACAGAAGGGGGGACAGAGGGCACTCCTGTCTAGTCCCATTTTGTATCTTAAAGGGTGAGGACAGGGTTCCATTAACCCTAACTCTGGCAGTAGGACCTGAATACAAGGAGAAAATCAACTGTAAAAATTGTGATCCAATGCCTATTTGGCTTTGTGCTTCCTTCATAAATTGCCAATGAACCCTTTCAAAGGCCTTCTCTGCATCAACAGATAAAAGGCCCATAGGTAGGAATTGCTTTTAGCTTTGGAGATTAGCAACATAGTCTTAATGGTGTTATCTCTTGCCTCTCGGCCCTGAATAAATCCTACTTGATCTGTGTTTATAAGGGAGGGTAACAATGGGGCCAGTCTTTCTGCTAGAATTTTGGAGAGTATTTTAATGTCTACGTTTATTAATGATATGGGTCTATAATTAGCCGTGTTTGTAAGATCTTTACCCTGTTTAGGAAGGATACTAATATGGGCTTCCAATGATTGGGGGACGAAGCACGTCTTATCATTTAGTGAGTTAAATGTTTTATGCATAATAGGGGATAGTTGAGTTTTAAGGGACTTATAGAATGCTGGGGTAAATCCGTCTGGGCCAGGACTTTTACCAGATGGTGTAGATTGAATAGCAAGATTGACCTCCTCCTCCGTGATGTCTTTTTCCAGTTCCCCAGAGACCTGGCTATCTAAAGATGGTAAAGAAGTATCCTGTATATACTCTTTAATTCGGGCAGTTAGGTCACTGGGAGAGAGATCAGAATATTGCCCTTTAATATTCTATAACTTCTCATAGTATGAGCGAAATATCTCGATAATTTCTGTAGGGTTATGGGCATCCTCCCCATTCTGTTTCTTGATATATGGAACGTATGTTGCCACAGAACGAGGATGAAGCAATCTTGAGAGTGCCCGTCCACATTTATCCGACGATTCATAAAAAAAACTTTTAGTTTGCTCCCTGTGTCTTAGATACTTTTGCTCAAGCAAGATCTTAAGATCATTCCTTTTTTTTGATAGTTCTGCAAGTGTATTAGGTGACAATGTATGTTTGTGCGATGTCTCCAATATGTGTATCTGTCTCAACAGGTCATTCACCCTCTGTGTTCTTTCTTTTTTGAGTCTTGAACCATGTTTAATCAACACGCCTCTCATGACACATTTTAGAGTTTCCCATTGCAGAGGAGTTGAGGTCTGATCTGTTTTGTGAATTTGCATAAAAGAATCAACAGAATCTTTTAATTCTGTCATACAGATACTATCCTTGAGAAGGTGATCATTCATTTTCCATGTCCACGAGCGTCGGACAGAGGAAGGAATAGATAGGGATAGAAAAATTGGAGCATGATCAGACCACAACATGTCGCCTATTGTGGCAGATGGGTTTAAAGAAAGAGCGTGATGACTCAACAGGAAGAAATCAATGCGACTATATGAACCATGCGCAGGAGAAAAATATGTGTAATCCTTACCCTGAGGATTCAAGATTCGCCAAACGTCTGTCAATCTGAGGGCGTGGATGGCCCGCTTCAGTGATCGGAGCCTTCTCGAAGGGACAACACCCCTTCCTGAGGATGAATCTAGCGCGGGATTCCATGTGAAGTTAAAGTCTCCACATGCAATCAGAATACCTTCTGCAAATTCAGAGAGGGATGTTAGAAAGGACCTACACGTGGGGATCTGATCTTTGTTAGGGAGGTACCAATTTGCTATTGTATATATTGATTCCGCTATTTTAAGTTTTAAAAACACATATCTGCCTTTATCATCAATGAGGGAATCCATGAAAGTGTAAGCCAACGATTTGTGTATGGCTATGGATACACCCTTAGAGCGTGAATCCGGATTAGTGCTGTGAAACCATCGAGAATAATACCTATCACCAAGAACAGGCACATGCCCCATTTTAAAATGCGTCTCTTGTAACATAAGAACCTGAACTTTTTGTTTGTGCATAGAGTATAAAATTTCAGAACGTTTCTGTGGGACATTAAAGCCTCTTACATTCAATGAACCTACTTTAATAGATGACATGATTACCAAGGGTGAGGAAGGGGGTGGGGTAAGATGGAAGACGGAAATATAAAGAAAGGGACGAGAAAGAGGAAAGGGGAACAAAAATAAAATTAGAATAAAGAAAACAATCTGATGAGGGGAGATGAGTCTATTTTACACCTGCCAGCAGTGTGTAAACCCCTTGAGAGAATGGGCTTTCTACCGAGGAGCCGTCCCCCCCAAGCCCAAACAACAGGCCAAACCTTTTGTACTAAAACTTTGATATAAAGGCAGCCAAAAACTGACATAGATTAACATCTGCTTATCACTATATTAAATTTCAAATCAATATATCACATAACCTTATGAGATAATATCTGTACCTCCCAAGAACTGAATACTATTGACACAGTACAATTAGTTTTGTCACTGATATCCAGTCACATATGTGAGGTATTCAAAATATCAACTATATTCTACGTTGAGAACATTTTAGAGGAATATAACATTCTAATGTCTTTCACCAACATTTTAGAGGAACATAACATTCTAATGTCTTTCACCAGCTTGACTAGCACTGAGGGCTAGAGAATTGACCACAGGTCCTTTTTGTGAGAGATGTTTCAATCTGGGGGATGCGAAACGTGTTTCCTATTGATCTCTCTTCTAGATTCTTCTCTGGCTTTGTTTCTTGTCACTTTTTGTGATTGTGGATTGAGATCCGACTTGGGGCCTCCCGGGAGACTTGGCCAGTCCTCTGATGATATAGATACGAGGGGGATCCCCAAGCCCTTAACAAAAGCCTAGATGTCTCCAGGGCAGCGTACCACATGTAAAACCCCAGAATGGCGGACTTGTAGGCGGAAAGGGAAACCCCAAGAATATAATATGTTCTGCTGTCTTAAAACCTCTAATAGAGGTCTTAATGTCCTCCTCTTCTGAAGTGAGTGACGTGATAAATCAGACATGAGTTGTACAGGATGATCTTGATATAGAATAGAATCTATTTTTCTGGCCTTTATTAAGATGCTTTCTTTGATTTTGTATTTATGAACCCGGCAAATCACATCTCGATGTTTTGACATGTCAGAGGGTCTGGGACCCAGGGATCTATGGGCCCTGTCTAACTCCAACTCACTCTCTAAGGGCCGACCCAGAATAGAGTTGAACAAATGGCGCAGTGTCTCATCCAATTTATTGTGCTCAATTGTCTCTGGAAGTCCTCTAATCCTAATATTATTGCTCCTTTCTCTGTTCTCAATATCGTCTATCAAATCTGTTAGATATTCCAGTTGGTATGAGTGGGAGGACAAAGTTTGTTCATGGGATTTAACTTGTTGGGCGATGGATGCTGTGTGTGACTCAGCAGCAGACACTTTTTCTGTTAACTCTTGCATGTCCCCTCTAATGGCAGCAGTTTCAGCTCTGTAGGAGGACTCCAGTCTGGACAAATAGGACTCCATGTCCTCCCTGGTTGGGATAGCTTTGAGATCTCTCCACACTGCCTCATGCTGAGATAAATCATCCTGTTGGCTCTCCTCTGAGCAGCCAGGAGAGGGAGAGCGTAATAATGTGGGAAAGGAGCCTCTCTCAGGGGATCTCTGGTCATCAGTGGACCATTGGGGTCTCTGTAAGTCCGGACCCGCAGCAGAGGTAAGCTCTGCCGAGACTGAAGTGTCCGAGGGTTGGAGCACGGAGCTATCCCCCACCACGCACCTGAATCCCGGAGGCGCGAAACCAGGGTCCGCCATCTTGGACTGGGGGGGGTCCTCCGTAGCTGCGACGGTGAGGCCTCCTGTGTTCTCCCACGCCTGAGAGGTATCGTCCGGTCTGTTGATCTTGATGGGGAGCGTTTACCACGTGGGCTCAGAGCCTCCGATGCAGGAGCCGAGGAGCGCTGTGCAGGGCCCGCCGACGCCATCTTAGATCCCGCTTGTGCAGGGGAAGCAGGTGCAGTGCTTCTCAGATAGCGTGTAATGTTCGTTGGAGATGCCCGCTGGGTAACACTGGTCTGTGTTATGTTCCGTTTCTTTTTTGCCGGCATTGGCAGTATTTTGGCTCGATTTGATGTGGTAGGCATGCCCCGAAGCTGGGCCAGGGACGGGAGCAAACAACCCTGCAACTTCACTCCTCCATAGCCAGGCCACGCCCCCACATTCGTCTTTTTAATCACTTTTTTTTGTTTGGCGGTATGATGATAAAGCATAGTTTTTTGATTAGTTTTTTATATTTTATTTTTAGTTTTTTAGTTTTATAGGACAGGTCTTTCCGGGCACCGCAATGCCAAATATGTGTTCTTCTAATAGTTGTTTTTTTTTCATAATAATATTTATTTATGGGTACAGAATATTTTAATTTTTTTTGGATTTATTCTTTTTTTTTTTTATATTTTTACTATTTTTTTTCACTTTCTGATACTGTTTTTCACTTTTACACTTTGTCGCACTAGGGGACTTTCATTTTTTGCAGCCTGATTGCCTTTAAAGCATAGGGATGCAGTAGCATCCTTGTGCTATGAAGTCTGTCAGCCCTGCACTGGCACAAGTTAGATAAATCGTGCATTGCACACGCTCTATCCATCTTCCTGATGCCTGGTGACCCAGATGTTGTCATGGTATTCAAGGTTAGAGGGGCGCTCTTAACTCTGCTTGCCCCGGAAATGCACAGCCTCTGTGCGGGCGCGATCACATTGTGCGTAATCGTAGGTACCTGGTCCATAAGTACCAGGGCGCAGGGACGTACTATTACTGACAATGTCAGAAAGGGGTTAAAGTGCATTTACTCCTCGCCAACGCACCCAAAAACACATGTATGTCATAAATAATTTTAAAAAATGACGCGGGGTCCCCCCTACTTTTGATACCCAGCCTAGGTAAAGGAGACAGGGCTTACATTATCAAGCTTGGAAGATCCATGGATATTGGCCCTTTCCCAGCCCAAAAATTAAAGCTCTCAGCCGCCCCAGAATTGACGCATCCATGAGATGCGCCAATTTGGGCACTTTGCCGACTCTTCTCGATTGCCCTGGTGCGGTGGCAATTGGGGTAATAGTTTATGGGGTGGATGTCAGCTTTGTAATGTCAGTGAGCAACAAGCCTAAGGGTTATTAATGGAGAGTTGTCTATCAGACACCCCCATTACCAATCCAGTAGTCATAAAAAAAACCACAGTAAAAAATCGTTTATTTTAAAAAACACTCCCACACACCTTGCTCGCCAATTTATTAAAAAGCAAAAACATCAACATGAAGATCCGACGTAATCCAGCCAATTAGAAGTAGTCCAAAAATGGGAACCTGAAAGACATAAAAAGAGAGTTAACTAAATGAAAACAAGAAACATTCCCTCATTCACCAATTTATTATTAATAATAATTCCTGCTGCTGTGATGTAACCCATTGGGGTTCCCACGACGTCTCGCGATTCTGTACAGCAACCTTTGGTGCGTCATTCTGAGAACGACACTTCACAGATCACTCCTGGTCATGTCTCACGAGCGATGACATCAGTAACTGAGTAACGTCATCGTTCGTGAGGGACCTATGAAGGGACCTATTAGCACATTCCAATAAAATGAATGAAAATTATTGCGTGAACTGTTGTTGTTAAACTTTTTATTGGTACTGTACATGAGCATCCCTTTATAGGGAACCCCTTCGATGCTGTTACTTTTTCTTCACTTTGTAACTTATTACGCAAGGGACTATCCTCTTTTTTTCATATATCGTAAAGTTCTACATGTAAAATTTCCTTAGTTCATGTCTGTGCATGTGAATGGTTAAAGTGGATCTGTCACCAAATTTGACAATCCTTCCTGCACTGCTACTGGTGGCATCTCACACGGCTAAATGCATGCGGATATATTGTCCTCTATTTGCTTCTTCTTGAACATTGGTTTGTGGTTGTTTTCCCTATGATCAGAATGCACCTTGGTGTTTCTAGGTTCTCCCCTGATGTAATATATTTTTTTTGTTCCTTAAAGGGAACCTGTGACGTGAAAAAAAGCTATTTATCTGCAGATATGGGGTTAATCTGCAGAGTAATAGCATCCTGAACCTGCACTGCACTTAGACCCCCGCTCTCAGGAGGAAATGAACTTTATTCCTCCCGGTAGTGTTCTGGGTTCAGTCACCGGGATGGTGCCGGCGTGGTTCAGTCACCGCTCTGTGTATAGAGAGGGCAGCTGTAACCGCATCCCCGGCACTGAGTAATGCTGAGCTGCTTTCAGTCAGTGCCAGTGATGTGGTTACCGCCACGGCTCACTATACACAGAGTGGTGACTGAACCTACACCTGTGCCACTCCCGAGATGGAAACCCAATGGATGCTGGGAGAAATAAAGTTCATTTCCTCCCAACAGCAGGGGATTAAGTGTCGGCGCCGGGCGGGTTCAGAATAGTATTAACATAGAGATTATCCCCATATGTGCAGGCTAATTTCGTTTTTTCACATGACAAATTCCCTTCAAGGAAAGAAGCTTTTTTATTGTAGTTATTATTTCTTACAAGCATGTAGTAATGTGTTTTTTTTTTTTTAAATCTGCAGTGCAAGCGGACCTTCTGACCGCACCTATTATAGAGGTAAGACATTTTACGAAAATTCAGATGGTATAATGAAATATGTGACTTTATATTTTATTCCAAAATTTTTATAGGTTTTATTAAAGGTACAGTGGGTACAGAAAGTATTCAGACCCCTTTAAATTTTTCACTCTTTGTTTCATTGTAGCCATTTGGTAAATTCTAAAAAGTTCATTTTTTTCTCATTAAAGTACACTCTGCACCCCATCTTGACTGAACATAAACAGAAATGCAGAAATGTTTGCAAATTTATTAAAAAAGAAAAACTGAAATATCACATGGTCATAAGTATTCAGACCCTTTGCTCAGTATTGAGTAGAAAGACCCTTTTGAGCTGGTACAGCCATGAGTCTTCTTGGGAATGATGCAACAAGTTTTTCACACCTGGATTTGGGGATCCTCTGCCATTCTTCCTTGCAGATCCTCTCCAGTTCCGTCAGGTTGGATGGTGAACGTTAGTGGACAGCCATTTTCAGGTCTCTCCAGAGATGCTCAATTGGGTTTAGGTCAGGGCTCTGGCTCGGCCAGTCAAGAATGGTCACAGATTTGTTCTGAAGCCTCTCATTTGTTATTTTAGCTGTGTGCTTAGGGCCATTGTGTTGTTGGAAGGTGAACCTTCAGCCAAGTCTTAGGTACAGAGCATTCTGGAAGAGGTTTTCATCCACAATATCTCTGTACTTGGCCGCATTCATGTTTCCTTCAATTGCAACCAATCATCCTGTCCCTGCAGCTGAAAAACACCCCCATAGCATGATGCTGCCACCACCATGTTTCACAGTTGGGATTGTATTGGGCAGGTGATGAGTAGTGCCTGGTTTTCTGCACACATACCACTTAGAATTACCACCAAAAAGTTCTATCTTTGTCTCATCAGACCAGAGAATCTTATTTCTCATAGTCTAGGAGTCCTTCATGTGTTTTTGAGCAAACTTTATGCGGGCGTTAATATGTCTTGCACTGAGCAGAGGTTTCCGTCGGGCCATTCTGCCATAAAGGCGTGACTGGTGGAGGGCTGCAATGATAGTTGACTTTGTGGAACTTTCTCCCATCTCCCTACTGCATCTCTGAAGCTCAGCCACAGTGATCTTGGGGTTCCTCTTTATCTCTCTCACCAAGGCTCTTCTCCCACGATTGCTCAGTTTGGCTGGATGGCCAGGTCTAGGAAGACTTCTGGTGGTCTCAAACTTCTTCCATTTAAGGATTATGGAGGCCACTGTGCTCTTAGGAACCTTGAGTAATGCAGACATTCTTTTGTAATCTTGGCCAGATCTATGCTTTGCCTCAATTCTGTCTCTGAGCTCCTTGGGCAGTTTCTTTGAGCTCAGGATTCTCATTTGGTCTGACATGTACTTTGAGCTGTAAGATCTTGTGTGTACCTTTCCAAATCAAGTCCTATCAGTTTAATTAAACACAGCTGGAATCCAATGAAGGAGTAGAACCATCTCAAGGAGGATCACAAGGAAATGGACAGCATGTGACTTAAATAAGAGTGTCTGAGCAAAGGGTCTGAACACTTATGACCATGTGATATTTCAGTTTTTCTTTTTTAATAAATTTGCAAAAATTGGAGTTGGGGAACACTTTTTTAGTGTGTGACAGCAGCCAACCATAAAAATCCGATATACAGTGGCTTGCAAAAGTGTTCACCCCCTTCGCAGTTTTTGTGTTTTTCTACCTTACAACCTGGAATTTAATTGTTTTTTAAAGGCTTTGCATGAGATCATGTAAAGAACATGCCTACAGCTCTGAACATTTGGTTTTATTTTTGTTGTGAAGCAAACAACAAATAGGACAAAATACCTGAAAACTTCAATGCGCATAACTATTCACCCGTCTAAAGTCAGTACTTAGTAGAAGCTCCTTTCGCAGCAATTACAGCTGAAGGTAATTTTGGGTAAGTCTCTATGAGCTTTCTACCTCTTGCCACTGGGATTTTTGGCCATTCTTCAAGGCCAAACTGCTCCATCTCCTTCAAGTTAGATGATTTCCTCTGGTGAACAGCAATCTTCAAGTCTGACTACAGATTCTCAATTGGATTACAGTCTGGGCTTTATCACTAGAAAACATTTAGGCTATGTGCCCATGTTGCAGAAATGCTCCGGATTTTTCCTGAGCGTTTCTGCATCTCCCTGGCAGAAAAAACGCATGCGGATTGTACATGCGTTTTTACTGCCAGGGACATGCGGATGTGAAGCGTTCTTCACATGCATTTCTGCATGCGGATTGACAAGTTCTTTTCAAGCGATTTTAGCATCACTTGGAAAGTGATTGACAACTTGGTCACACTATATAAATCCATGTGTGTTATATAGTGTGACCTTAAAGAATGTTTAAAAATAAAAAAATTAATCTATACTTACCTTCCGATGGCCCCCGAAGTCTTGCTTCGCTCCGTTCTCCCTTGCCGGCAGCTCGCGGTACACTGCACTGAAGGACCTGCCATCACATGACTATGACGTCAGCGCAGGTTCTTCAGTCCATAGCGAACTGCCGGCATGGGAGGATGAGCGCAGCAGGGGCCGTCAGAAGGTAAATATAATATTTATTTTTTATTTTAGTCTTTTTTTTTACAGGTTCTATGGTACCCTGGTCCGGAGGAGAGTCTCCTGTCCTCCACACCCGGGTACCATCCGCACATTGAAACGCTTGGATTCCGCATGTACAGATGCAGTGATGCGTAATCCGTGCGTTTCAATGCAAGTCAACGGCGGCAAAAAAAATAATTGGTAGTGCTGCGTTTTTTTCCGCAATGATAACCCGCAGCGGAAATTTCCACAGCATGTGCAGAGCACATGCGAATTATCATTGGGGACCATGGCTGGCCTTCTACCATGCGTTTCTGCAGCGTTTTTGCCGCTGCGGAAACGCTTAAAAAAAACGCATCGTGGGCACACAGCCTTACACTTTTTCCCTTAAATCACTCGAGTGTTGCTTTAGCAGTATGCTTTGGATCATTGTCTTTTTGGAAGGTGAACCACTGTCCCAGTCTCAAATCACTGACAGACTGAAACAGGTTTTGCTCAGAAAATATCCATGTATTTCGCTGGATCCATCTTTTCCTGGACTTGAACAATTTCCCCTATCCCTGCTGTCGAAAAACATCCCCATAGTATGATGCTAACACCACCATGTTTCACTGTGGGGATAGTGTTCTTGGGGTGATGAGTTGTGTTGGTTTGGCACCAGACATAGCGTTTACTTTGGTGGCAAGAAAGTTCAATTTTGGCCTCATCTGACCACATCGCCTTCCTCCACACATTTGAGGAGACTCCCACATGTCTTTTGGGAAACTCAAAATACCTTACAATTTTTGTAAGTAAAGGCTTTTTTCTTGTTCAATTATGTTTATTGGTATTTTAAAACATTTTAAAGGGAGAAATGCACACACAATATAAGCCTAAAGGTTGGGGGAGAGTAGGGGAGGTAGGAAAGCTAGGGGGAAGGAAGGGGAAGTAAAAGGTAATTCCTTTTGAAAATATGGAAAAGAGAGGCAAGTGTACAAAAAGCTGTCTTTCAATTTTACATGTAACTTACACTTGTTAAAATTATAGCTTATTCCTTATGAATTAATTGCTGAAAAAAGAAAGAGAGAAAAATTAGTAAGACACATATAGTACATTAAAAGTAGCTTAATGATATATGTGGACACTTGCCGGGGATCAAGATGTTCTCCATCGACCTGGGGGGAAGGAGTTTGATTTAAGTTTCCATTCAGTCAGAGTGAAGTATGAATAGAAGTTCGCTGACCTAATGCAAATATTGAAGATTGTTTCAATTGGAAGATGAAAAAAAAAAGGATTATGATCTTTTTATAATCTGGTTCTTGAAGATGGATTGTAATTCTATGGTAATAGTCCAAGATGGAAAATTGTATTACAATCCAGATGAAATCCAAGACATAGACCCAAATTGACCCATATTGTAATCGAATTTAGTATGAATTGTAATTCAAGTGTTTATAATGTTATAATCTTGGTTAAAATCCGTAGATATTAGCTGATATTTATTCACCTAGTCCAAGAAATTCTAATTAAAAATCAATATTTTTTATTCATTATCCATATAAAAAATCTGAAAAACAATTT
Organism: Phyllobates terribilis; assembly: GCF_046119375.1. Lineage (NCBI taxonomy): Eukaryota > Metazoa > Chordata > Amphibia > Anura > Dendrobatidae > Phyllobates > Phyllobates terribilis. The sequence continues at coordinate 73,806 of NW_027363524.1, read as the reverse complement.
TTTTTAAAAAAAAATGACAGGGGACATCCAGAAAAGAGAGATGCAATATATAGCTTGGTCATATCACATTCATCATGATTGTATAGCAGAAAACTAAACCACCTTATTCACTTGATGCATATTTGAACCGGTATTATAGACAGATGTAAACAGATTTGACAAAGTGCAAATTATGCAATACCCTAATTAAATTAAATGGTAGGGAGTCAGACATTTACATCTATGATCATAAAGTGCTAAGTGCTTATATTTAGAAAAAATAGTCTGCATTATTTCATTGCATTAGTTGGACCGTAAACAACTGCTTACAACTATGCAAAGTGCCATGGAGTAGTCAATATACCTATTAAAAATTGGTAAGAAAGTAAGAAAAGATCAAAGATATCTAATGATAGGCCAGGCGTCCGGGGGAGCCGTCCATAGGGAGTTATCCCATCAATCATGTGCCAGCTGTAAGGTGCTTTGATGGCTCATCGCACATGTGTATACTACACCTGTTTGCAAAAGGGACTTCCGGGTGGTACGCAGTGGAACGCATGTGTGGAACGCACGCGGTCCACATGTAGCGCATCCCCGGAAGTCAATAGGTGATGTCACACGCGTGTGCGCACAGCTCCCATGGGCCGCACGCCACTATACAGGAACCGGACCCGTGGAGTAAAGCCTAGCTGTGCAGAGCAGTGGAACGCATGTGTGAAACGCATGCGGACCACATGGAGCGCAACCTCAAAATGGTCCATCCCCACTTCCTAAACCATGAACCTGTAGGACATGGCATACATATCAAGGAATGACAAGGGAAAATGGGAGGGGAATGGGGAAGGAAGGAGGGAAGAAGAAAAGAAAAGAATAAAACAAATGTAAAGACAGAAAATAGATGCTGTAGGAGCATCGATTACCATAAAGTGAAATGTGAAGGGGGATGGGGGGGGGGGTTGAAAAAGAAAGTAAAAGTGTAAATTAAAAAAGAAAAATCATGTATGAATGAAAATATGTATTTGTTGAATGTAAAGTGTATAAATAACGAAAATAATGTATGTATAGTGAAAAAGCAAAGAATAAGTGAAAATTAATAAAACAAATATATGTAAATAAGTGTTAATATGTCTATAGTCAAAGAGAGGCTAAGTGTAACAATTAGAAACATTTAATTGTGCTAGGATTTTATGCCACGCAATCACGGAGAATAAGGGGAGAAGCCTACCCTTCTATCAGTGTCAACCGTCATATACAAAAAACATGTTCTTCCCAATTGGGGACCCCCCAACTCACTCCTGAGATCATATATTGACATGTTGGATATATATCACTTGTTAAAAAGACAGCACCGTCCAATTTTATAGTCCATGTTCATCATTGATGGATAATTCCAATCCAAATATTTCTTACTTAATTTGTCCATTGCCATAAATTTCCGTGGACAATGCCACGAATTTCAAAAATATTCAATATGTTTCAGATTCACTTGTTAAAGGGACACAGCGCCATCTATAATTATAGTCCATGCATATCATTGGTAGATGGTTCCAAACTAATGTTTCTTGATTCTAATTGTCCATTATCATGGATCTCCACAGAAGGCTCTAGGAACACGATCCCCTTCGGAAGGAGGAGTCAACCAGGTCATCAGACTCCACCCCAAGTAGCCAAGGCAGCAGGTAAGTAGTGGATATAAGTAAGTCTTTGATCTGGGATAAAAAACACAAATCAATCAATTAGAAGTACATAATGGTTTGTAAAGAGGACTACTCATCCTTCACAGTACCCATGATACACAAAAATGAAAAATGAGAAGGGGGGGGGGGGGAAGGGAACAAGGGAAGGGAAATTGGACCTAAGATCTATTTAAAAGCTGATTACAGCATAATTCTCGGCTACCCTATAAACGGCCTCGCAGACGCCAGGAAAAATGGTCAGAATGAAAAAAAGGGAAAAGTTAACCCCTTAAGCCCCGCGGGTGGTTTGCACGTTAATGACCGGGCCAATTTTTACAATTCTGACCACTGTCACTTTATGAGGTAATTACTCTGGAACGCTTCAACGGATCCCCCTGATTCTGAGACTGTTTTTTCGTGACATATTGTACTTCATGATTGTGGAAAAATTACTTCGATATCACTTGCGTTTATTTGTGAAAAAAACGGAAATTTGGCGAAAATTTTGAAAATTTTGCAATTTTCAAAATTTGAATTTTTAAGCCCTGAAATCAGAGCGATATGTCACACAAAAGAGTTAATAAATAACATTTCCCACATGTCTACTTTACATCAGCACAATTTTGGAACCAAAATTTTTTTTTGTTAGGGAGCTATAAGGGTAAAAAGTTGACCAGCGATTTCTCATTTTTCCAACAAAATTTACAAAACCATTTTTTTAGGGACCACATCACATTTGAAGTCACTTGGAGAGGTCTTTATGACAGAAAATACCCAAAAGTGACACCATTCTAAAAACTGCACCCCTCAAGGTGCTCAAAGCCACATTCAAGAACTTTATTAACCCTTCAGGTGCTTCACAGGAATTTTTTGAATGTGGAAGAAAAAAATGAACATTTAACTTTTTTCACAAAAATGTTACTTTAGACCCAATTTTTTTTATTTTCACAGGGGTAGCAAGAAAAAATGGACGCCAAAATGTGTTGTGCAATTTCCCCTGGGCACGCAGATACCCAATATTTGGGGAAAAAACACTGTTTGGGCGCACGGCAGGGCTCGGAAGGGAAGGAGCGCCATTTGACTTTTTGATTGTAAAATTTGCTTGAATAATTAGCGGACGCCATGTTGTGTTTGGAGAGCCCCTGTGTGCCCAAACTTTGGAGCTCCCCCACAAGTGACCCCATTTTGGAAACTAGACCCCCCAAGGCACCTTTATAGATGCATAGTGAGCACTTGGAACCCCCAGGTGCTTCACAAATTGATTCGTATAAATGAAAAAGTGAAAAAAAAAACACTTTTTCATTTTTACGAATCAATTTGTGAAGCACCTAGGGGTTCCAAGTGCTCACTATGCATCTAGATAGGTGCCTTGGGGGGTCTAGTTTCCAAAATGGGGTCACTTGTGGGGGAGCTCCAATGTTTGGGCACACAGGGACTCTCTAAATGCAACATGGTATCCGCTAACAAATTGAATGCAAAATCGGCTCAAATTGTTAGCGGACACCACATTGCGTTTGGAGAGCCCCTCTGTGCCCAAACTTTGGAGCTCCCCCACAAGTGACCCCATTTTGGAAACTAGACCCCCCAAGGCACCTTTCTAGATGCATAGTGAGCACTTGGAACCCCCAGGTGCTTCACAAATTGATTCGTAAAAATGAAAAAGTGAAAAAAAAAACACTTTTTCAATTTTATGAATCAATTTGTGAAGCACCTGGGGTTCCAAGTGCTCACTATGCATCTAGATAGGTGCCTTGGGGGGTCTAGTTTCCAAAATGGGGTCACTTGTGGGGGAGCTCCAATGTTTGGGCACACAGGGACTCTCCAAATGCAACATGATATCCGCTAACAAATTGAATGGAAAATCGGCTCAAATTGTTAGCGGACACCACGGTGCGTTTGGAGAGCCCCTCTGTGCCCAAACTTTGGAGCTCCCCCACAAGTGACCCCATTTTGGAAATTATACCCCCCAAGGCACCTTTCTAGATGCATAGTGAGCACTTGGAACCCCCAGGTGCTTCACAAATTGATTTGTAAAAATGAAAAAGTGAAAAAAAAAACACTTTTTCATTTTTATGAATCAATTTGAGAAGCACCTGGGGTTCCAAGTGCTCACTATGAATCTAGATAGGTGCCTTGGGGGGTGTAGTTTCCAAAATGGGGTCACTTGTGGGGGAGCTCCAATGTTTGGGCACACAGGGACTCTCCAAATGCAACATGATATCCGCTAACAAATTGAGCCGACAATTTGTTAGCGGATATCATGTTGCATTTGGAGAGTCCCTGTGTGCCCAAACATTGGAGCTCCCCCACAAGTGACCCCATTTTGGAAACTAGACCCCCCAAGGCACCTATCTAGATTCATAGTGAGCACTTGGAACCCCAGGTGTTTCCCAAATTGATTCATAAAAATGAAAAAGTGTTTTTTTTTTCACTTTTTCATTTTTACGAATCAATTTGTGAAGCACCTGGGGGTTCCAAGTGCTCACTATGCATCTAGATAGGTGCCTTGGGGGGTCTAGTTTCCAAAATGGGGTCAATTGTGGGGGAGCTCCAAAGTTTGGGCACACAGGGGCTTTCCAAACGCAACATGGTGTCCGCTAACAATTTGAGCCCACAATCTGTTAGCGGATATCATGTTGCATTTGGAGAGTCCTTGTGTGCCCAAACATTGGAGCTCCCCCACAAGTGACCCCATTTTGGAAACTAGACCCCCCAAGGCACCTACCTAGATTCATAGTGAGCACTTGGAACCCCAGGTGCTTCACAAATTGATTCATAAAAATGAAAAAGTGTTTTTTTTTTCACTTTTTCATTTTTACGAATCAATTTGTGAAGCACCTGGGGGTTCCAAGTGCTCACTATGCACCTAGATAGGTGCCTTGGGGGGTCTAGTTTCCAAAATGGGGTCACTTGTGGGGGAGCTCCAATGTTTGGGCACACAGGGGCTCTCCAAACGCAACATGGCGTCCGCTAACAATTTGAGCCGATTTTCCATTCAATTTGTTAGCGGACACCATGTCGCGTTTGGAGAGCCCGTGATGTGCCTAAACAGTGGAGCTCCCCCACAAGTGCCCCATTTTGGAAACTATACCCCTCAAGGATTTTATTAAGGTGTATAGTGAACATTTTGAACCTAGAGGTATGGCACAAAATTTGTTTACATTAGGTCATCATATTGAATAAGTTGTCATTATTCTTGAGCGCAAGTGCTCGCTACTTGAGTTTGCATCGGGTACTCAGGTATGCACCATGTGCAGCGTGTGCTCGAGTGACATGCTCGAGTCCCTGCTCTGCATGTTTCACGGTTATTAGACACCCCAAAAAAAACATGCGGGGATCGCTCGTGCATGGCAGGCAATCCCCGTAAAGTTTTTTGGCCGCGAAGCATATGGGGCAGAGACTCGAGCATGTCACTCAAATACCCACGATACTCAATGCATACCAGAGCACCCGATGCAAACTCAAATAGCGAGCACTTGCTCTCAACACTAGTCGCCATATCGTCATCTTTTTTTCTTACTTTTGAAAAAAATCCCAACCCCAGCCCTAACCCTAGCACAACCCTAGCCCTAGCACAACCCTAGCCCTAGCACAACCCTAGCCCCAGCACAACCCTAGCCCCAGCACAACCCTAGCCCCAGCACAACCCTAGCCCCAGCACAACCCTAGCCCCAGCACAACCCTAGCCCCAGCACAGCCCTAGCCCCAAACCTAACCCTAGCCCAATCCTAACCCAAGAGTTTATTTTTGACGCTGTTCCTTGTGCGGTATAAGTGATTAGACGACTTTATTCTTCGGGTCGGTGTGATTACAGCAATGCCAGAATCATATGGGGTTTTTATGACTGACAGCTGTCACACACTAAAAGACGCATTTTTTGTAAAATCTAGTTTTTGCATCGCCATATTTTGAGAGCTATAATTTTTCCAGATTTTGGCAGACAGTCATGTGACGGCTCGTTTTTTGCGGGATGATTTGACGTTGTTATTGGTGCCATTTTCAGGCACGTGACATTTTTTGATCGCTTTCTATTCCGATTTTTGGGAGGCAGAATAAACAAAAAACAACAATTCAGGGATTTTTTTTTTTTTTTTAAATTCTGTTCCGCGTGTGGTAAAATTGATGAGGTAGCTTTATTCTTCGGGTCAGTACGTTTACAGCGGTACCACATTTGTATCATTTTCTATGTTTTGGCGCTTATACACAATAAAAGCTATTTTATAGAAAAAAATATTTTTTAGCATCTCTTTATTCTGAGAGCTATAACTTTTTTATTTTTCGGCTGATGGAGCTGTATGGCGGCTTGTTTTTTGCGGGACGAGATGACGTTTTCAGCGGTATCATTTTTATTTATATGCGTCTTTTTGATCGCGTGTTATTCCACTTTTTGTTTGGCGGTATGGTGATAAAGCATTGTTTTTTGCTTCGTTTTTTTTTTTTTTTTTACCGTGTTCACTGAAGGGGTTAACTAGTGGGACAGTTTTATAGGTCAGGTTGTTCCGGACGCGGCGATACCAAATATGTGTACTTTTATTGTTTTTGTTTTTGTTTTTTATAATAATATTTATTGATGGGTACATTATATTTTTATTTTTGGTGGATTATTTTTTTTTATTTTTTTTTTATATTTTTGCAATTTTTTTTTTTTTTTTTTCCACTTTCACACAGTTTATACACTTTATTACTTTGTCCCACTCTGGGACTTTCGCTTTTTTTTCTCTGATCGCCTGCATGGCACAGGAATGCAGCACCATCCCTATGCCATGCAAGCTGTCAGAAATGCACAGTGTGAAGATTGCTTGGAGATGCACTGCGCATGTCCAAGCAATCTTCCTGCTGTCTGGTGACCCGGATGTTGTCATGACGACATCGGGTCGTCATGGCAACACCCGGGAAGCCTTTGCAGACTGCGCTGGAAGCCGGAAGAGGAGGTGAGTATCGGCGATCACCTCCCCTTGCCCCCGCAATGCCGCGATCGACTTCGATCGACTTCGATCGCAGCATCGCGGGGGTTAATGTGCTGGGAGCGGTGCAGGACCGCTCCCTGCACATAGTACCGGGTGTCAGCTGTGACAATCAGCTGACATCCGGCGGCGATCGCGCCCGCACAGCCTGTGTGCGTGCGCAATCGCCATGACGTACTAATACGGGTCTGGCTCTTAAGTCCCAGGGCACAGACGCGTATTAGTACGGCAAATGTTGTTAAGGGGTTAAAAAGGTATTAAAATACCATAAGATAAAAACATAAAAAATAGCCACCCAGAAAAAACATGAAACCTACCAACTCGAAAAAATGGGGGAAGAAATAAGAATAAATTACAAGAAAAAACTAAAACCCGTAGCTTCATTTAAACCCTGTGGATTCAAGGTCCCCAATTGAAAAATCCAACGACTTTCTAACTAACCTAAGGCTTTTCCAAGATCTCCACCCCTTAGACCTAGGACTATCTGACCTATGGCAAATGCCTTAAGGCCTTTAGGGGACCAATTGTGGTACAGTTTAAAAGCGTTGAGCGAGATTAGTGGCTTGTTGTTCAACTGACCAATAGGGATTCCCCTAATGGTGGAGGGCAAATGAGACAATTCTGCATGTAGCAGTGAGTTAGTGGCCGTAGACTTGCGATATATATCCGTAATGACACGTCCTTCACTAGAAATGTGGATTTTGAGATCCAAGAAGTCTAGCTCTCTACCATAATGATATGTCAATTTAATGTTAAAATTATTATTATTATTGAGAGCTTTCATCAGAATATCCAAATCCCCCACTGACCCCTCCCACATAAACCATAAGTCATCGATATATCGCATCCACCCTTGCACCAAATCAATGCCAGGAATTGATTCCCCCTGGAATATGTCCCTCTCCCAAGCTCCTAAAAACAAATTGGCTTAGGATGGGGCACAAGAGACCCCCATCGCTGTGCCCTGTAGTTGTAAATAAAATTTTTTTATGAAAAATAAATACATTATGCTTGAGGACATATTCCAGGAGGATCAATATTAAGTCAACTAGCTCTGAATCCAAATCGGTAGATCTCAGATACCAAGATGCCGCTCTCAAGCCATCTTCATGTTTTATACAAGTATACAAGGCTTCCACATCTGCTGTTACCATGATGGCTTGGTCTGGAATATAAAGGTGGTTTAATCTTTGGAGAGCCACATTGGTGTCCTGGATGAATGATGGTAGGGTGGATACGATAGGTTTCAAAAAATAATCAATGACGTCGGAAATTACTTCACATAATCCCCCATTGCCTGAAACAATGGGTCTACCGGGGGGGGGGGGGGTCAGTGTGCTTTTTGTGGACCTTTGGAATGAGATACAATGTGGGAAGTTTTGGATGAAAGTTATTAATTGTATCTAACATTTTTTTGGTAATAATACCCTTCTCCAAAGCCTTCTCCATGATGAAAATTAATTCATTGTGGAAGGTAGGGGTCGGATTATATACCAGTTTTTTTATAGCAAGATGGTGGGCTTGTTTTTCGTATAAACAGGTGGGCCGCACCACCAGATTTCCCCCCTTATCTGCTGGTTTATATACCACGTAGGGGAGGGATTGTAATTCTTTTACCGCTGCTCTCTCCTGTTTATTAATGTTTGACTTACAGGGGGACAGCTTGGAAGAGATTGAATGTCATTAGTAACTAGTTTGGTGAAAACATCGACCGCTGGGCATGTACTTAGAGGGGGGAACTTTTTGTATTTGTGAAAAAGGTTCGAAGGAATGTTACCAACCTTTGTAAGTTTATTTTCATCATCCAATGATTCCAAAATCTGAAGTGCTTCCCTTTCTTCCACGGTGGAAAACATACTCTGATGGTCGGCCTTGTTATGCAATTTTTTAAAAACTAGCTTTATAGCAAGGAGATGTACATCTCTCACCACCGAGAACGTGTCTAAATACGAAGAGGAGAAAACGTCAAACCTCTTTCAAGAACTCTGAGTTGAATTTCAGATAGAACATGTGAAGACAAGTTAATTACCCGTAAGCGGTTCTCTCCCTTTTTGGTTCCAGCAGCCTTAGCAAACATATCCTGAAATCTTCGTTCCTGTCTTTTGCCCTTGTCCATATGAAAGCCCCTACTACTGGTGCTATCAATATCACTAGAGGATGAAAAATTCATCCGTCTGTGACTGATAAGGACTTTCATAAGACTGACCTTGATTGAAGACTTTAGTGACGTTTTTATGTTTTTTAATCTGCCAGCGAAATATTTTATTGTTCTCAAAATCAGTTAGATCTCGTTGGTATTTCTTACATTTTATCTGACTGATATCTCCTTCCCATTTATTTATATCAGTCATAAGTTTTTCAAAATTTTCCCCTGTAATCTCCTTGTGAATAGTTTTCTCCAATGCCTCCAACTCATCATCCAAGTCACCAAGGGTTTTAGTATTTGTTTCAATGATGATCTGGATGAAATCCAGCGAGCATAAAGTTGCGGCCTTAATCCATTTATTGCTCAAAGTCTCGTCTTTTAGATCAAAAGATGGGTACACTTGTATACGTAAGCCACGTGGGATGATTCTTTTGGTATAATAATTCTCTAAGGATGTTTTATTCCACCATACACTGGATGTTCCCTGTTTGAATAGATCTGAAGCCTTAGTTTGCCAGGCATTCATTCTGGCTTTTAAATCCATTTTAAGTATTTTGAATGGACCAATCTGTTTGAAAATAGCAAACATAATTATTCACATAGTCCAAGAAATTCTAAGCAACACTAGACACTGGGAAAATATTACTATACACTTAATCCTATGTGGTTATTTGTTTCAAACCCACCAGGATAACACAGACTCTAATTTCAATTAAAAATCAATATTTTTATTCATTATCCATATTAAAAAAACAGAAAAACAAAACACTTTTTTAAAAATGACAGGGGACATCCAGAAAAGAGAGATGCAATATATAGCTTGGTCATGTCACATTCATCATGATTGTATAGCAGAAAACTAAACCACCTTATTCACTTGATGTATATTTGAACCGGTATTATAGACAGATGTAAACAGATTTGACAAAGTGCAAATTGTGCAATACCCTAATTAAATTAAATGGTAGGGAGGCAGACATTTACATCTATGATCATAAAGTGCTAAGTGCTTATATTTAGAAAAAATTGTCTGCATTATCTCATTCCATTAGTTGGAGAGTAAACAACTGCTTACAACTATGCAAAGTGCCATGGAGTAGTCAATATACCTATTAAAAATTGCTACAAACTGACCATATTGACAGCATTTACCTCTCAGAACCCCTACGCCTTTTCGCTGTTAAGCTTCTTCCAGGGGTGTGTCTATCCACTGAGCGGCTTGAGTATATATAGAGCCATGTAGCCAATTGCATTAACTGATGTATGAAAAAGAAAGTAAGAAAAGATAAAAGATATCTAATGATAGGCCAGGCGTCCGGGGGGCCGTCCATAGGAAGTTATCCCATCAATCATGTGCAAGTTGTAAGGTGCCTTGATGGCGCATCGTGCACGTGTATACTACACCAGTTTGCAAAAGGGACTTCCGGGTGGTGCGCAGTGGAACGCATGTGTGGAACTCACGCGGTCCACATGTAGCGCATCCCTGGAAGTCAGTAGGTGATGTCACATGCGCGTGTTCACAGCTCCCATGGGCCGCACGCCACTATATAGGAACCGGACCCGTGGAGTAAAGCCTAGCTGTGCAGAGCAGTGGAACGCATGTGGACCACATGGAGCGCAACCTCATAAAGGTCCATCCCCACTTCCTAAACCATGAACCTGTAGGACATGGCATACATATCAAGGAATGACAAGGGAAAATGGGAGGGGAATGGGGAAGGAAGGAGGGAAGAAGAAAAGAATAAACCAAATGTAAAGACAGAAAATAGATGCTGTAGGAGCATCGATTACCATCCATTACCATAGACATCTTAACACTTATTTACATATATTTGTATGCATGGACTATAATTGTAGATGGCGCTGTGTCCCTTTAACAAGTGAACCTGAAACATATTGAATATTTTTGAAATTCGTGGCATTGTCCACGGAAATTTATGGCAATGGACAAATTAAGTAAGAAATATTTGGATTGGAATTATCCATCAATGATGAATATGGACTATAAAATTGGACGGTGCTGTCTTTTTAACAAGTGATATATATCTAACATGTCATTATTTGATCTCAGGAGTGAGTTGCGGGGTCCCCATTTGGGAAGAACATGTTTTTTGTATATGATGGTTGACACTGATAGAAGGGTAGGCTTCTCCCCTTATTCTCCGTGATTGCGTGGCATAAAATACTAGCACAATTAAATGTTTCTAATTGTTACACTTAGCCTCTCTTTGACTATAGACATATTAACACTTATCTATATATATAATCGTCTTATCCCGTCTGTCTGTCTGTCTGTGTGTCTGTCTGTCCAGGAAATCCCGCTTCTCTCATTGGTCCGCCAGCGGCCAATCAGCGCCGCGGGATTTCTGAAAAAAGATGGCGGCCGTTAGCAGCTCATTTGCGGGACGGAGCTCAGCGGTGATGCAGCCGGGAGATGACCGGCGTGAGGCGCTCATCTCCCGGCCGGTACTAGCAGAACGAACCCGACCGCCGGACCCATCTGCGGGACGGAGATGCAGCCGGGAGATGAGCGGCGCGAGGCGCTCATCTCCCGGCCGGTAGCAGCGGAAGGACCGCCGGCGCCTCTGACCTCCATGCGGAAGGGAGGACCGACGAGCGGCGCTGCAGGTCGGGATACTTCTGCTGCCAGCGCCCACTATGTCCCGGGTTCTCGCAGCGTAAGTAGCCGCACAAGCAGCGGCGCTCCCCGGTCCTCACCAAGACGATTCGATGATTGGTCGCAGTCTTCGGACCCGACCAATCACTGATCTTAGCGCAAAACTTAAACACCGCTGTGCTGATTGGTCGCCGGCCCTGCCCGCGACCAATCACCGATTTGGGCGCCAAATTTAAATATCGGCCGCGACCAATCAGCACAGCGGTGTTTAAATGTGGAGCCAAGATCGGTGATTGGTCGGGGCCGATATTTAAATTTGCCGCCCAAATCGGTGATTGGTCGCTGTCAGCGTCCGCGACCAATCAGCACAATAGTGTTTAACTTTGGCGACAAAATCAGTGATTGGTCGCGGGCCAAGACAGCGACCAATCACCGATTTGTGCGGCAGATTTAAATAGCGGCCGCGACCAATTGGATGTCAGCGGCGCTGCCTGTGCGGGTACTTCCGCTCCGAGAACCCGGGACATGAGCGGGCGCTCGCAGCAGAAATATCCGGACCCGCAGCGCCGCTCCCCTGTCCTCCCTTCACACCCTAGCCGCTGATCTCCCCACAGTATCCGAATGGTGTTACAAAGGTCCGGACATTTGTGTTAAAAATCGCTGATTGGTCGCTGGCGCTGCCCGCGACCAATCACCGATTTGGGCGCCAAATTTAAATATCGGCCGCGACCAATCAGAACAGCGGTGTTTATATGTGGAGCCAAGATCGGTGATTGGTCGCGGCCGATATTTAAATTTGGCGCCCAAATCGGTGATTGGTCGTGGGCGACCAATCACCGATTTTTAATACAAATGTCCGGACATTTGTAACACCATGCGGATACTGTGGGAACATCAGCGGCTAGGGTGTGAAGGGAGGACCGGGGAGCGGCGCTGCGGGTCGGGATACTTCTGCTCCGAGCGCCCGCTCATGTCCCGGGTTCTCGCAGCGGAAGTATCCGCACAGGCAGCGCCGCTGACATCCATGCGGCTAGGGTGTGAAGGGAGGATCGGGGAGCGGCGCTGACATCCAATTGGTCGCTGCCGCTATTTAAAAGTGCCGCACAAATCGGTGATTGGTCGCGGTCTTGGCCCACGACCAATCACGGATCTTGCCGCAAAAGTTAAACACTACGGTGCTGATTGGTCGCGGACGCTGCCCGCGACCAATCACCGATTTGGGCGCCACATTCAAATATCGGCCGCGACCAATCACCGATCTTGGCTCCACATTTAAACACCGCTGTGCTGATTGGTCGCGGACGCTATTTAAATGTGGCGCCAAAATCGGTGATTGGTCGCGCCCTACGTCGGCGACCAATCAGCACAGCGGTGTTTAAATGTGGAGCCAAGATCGGTGATTGGTCGCGGCCGATATTTAAATTTGGCGCCCAAATCGGTGATTGGTCGCGGGCAGCGCCAGCGACCAATCAGCGATTTTTTTACACAAATGTCCGGACCTTTGTAACACCATGCAGATACTGTGGGGACATCAGCGGCTAGGGTGTGAAGGGAGGACCAGGGAGCGGCGCTGCGGGTCGGGATACTTCTGCTCCGAGCGCCCGTTCATGTCCCGGGTTCTCCTAGCGGATGTACCCGCACAGGCAGCGGCGCTCCCCGGTCCTCACTAATACAATTCCGCTCCCCGCTCCTCACCAATACGATTCGCTGATTGGTCGCGTGCGGAGAGCGCGACCAATCAGTGATCTTGGCGCTAAAGTTAAACACCGCTCTGCTGATTGGTCGCGGCCGTCAGCCGCGACTAATCAGCGATTTTGTCGCCAAATTTAAACATCGCTCTGCTGATTGGTCGCGGATGCCGGACGCGTCCAATCAGCAAGATTGGCGCCAAATTTAAACAACGCTCTGCTGATTGGTCGCGGTCGCTGGCCGAGATCAATCAGCAGTATTGGCGCAAAATTTAAACACCGCTCTGCTGATTGGTCGCGGTTGTCGGCCTTGACCAGTCAGCAGTATTGGCGCCAAATTTAAACCTCACTCTGCTGATTGGTCGCAACCACCGGCCGCGACCAATCTTCGTTTTTTGTGCAAAATTTAAACAACGCTCTGCTGATTGGTCGCGGTCGCTTGCCGCGACCAATTAGCAGTATTGGGGCCAAATTTAAACCCCGCTCTGCTGATTGGTTGCGGTCGCCGGCCGCGACCAATCAGCAGTATTGTCGCCAAATTTAAACACCTCTTTGCTGATTGGTCGCGGTCGCGACTAATCAGCGATTTTGGTGCCAAATTTAAACACGCTCTCCAGTCCTCACTAACACGGTTCGCCGATTGGTCGCGACCGCCGCCCGCGACCAATCAGCGATTTTGGCCCAAAATTTAAACACCGCTTTGCTGATTGGTTGCGGCCGCCAGCCACGACCAATCAGCGAGATTGGTGCCAAATTTAAACACCGCTCTGCTGATTGGTCGCGGCCGCCATCCACGACCAATCAGCGATTTTGGCGCCAACTTTAAACAACGCTCTGCATCGCTCTGCTGATTGGTCGCAGTCGGCGGCCGCGACCAATCAGCAGTATTGGAGCCAAATTTAAAAACCGCTCTGCTGATTGGTCGCGAGTAATCAGCGATTTTCGTGCCAAATTTAAACACGCTCTCCAGTTCTCACTAACACGGTTCGCCGATTGGTCGCGGCCGCCGCCCGCGACCAATCTCCGATATTGCCGCCAAATTTAAACACCGCTTTGCTGATTGGTCGCGGTTGCCAAACGCGACCAATCAGCGATTTTGGCGCCAAATTTAAACACCGCTCTGCTAATTGCGCCCGGTCGGCCGCATACATATTCTAGAATATCCGATGCGTTAGAATCGGGCCACCATCTAGTTTACATATATTTGTTTTATTAATTTTCACTTATTCTTTGCTTTTTCACTATACATACATTATTTTCGTTATTTATACACTTCACATTCAACAAATACATATTTTCATTCATATATGATTTTTCTTTTTTAGTTTACACTTTTACTTTCGTTTTCACCCCCCCCCCCCCCCCACACACACACACACACACACTTTCACATTTCACTTTATGGTAATCGATGCTCCTACAGCATCTATTTTCTGTCTTTACATTTGGTTTATTCTTTTCTTTTCTTCTTCCCTCCTTCCTTCCCCATTCCCCTCCCATTCTCCCTTGTCATTCCTTGATATGTATGCCATGTCCTCCAGGTTCATGGTTTAGGAAGTGGGGATGGACCTTTTTGAGGTTGCGCTCCATATGGTCCGCATGCGTTCCACACATGCGTTCCATTGCGCACCACCCGGAAGTCCCTTTTGCAAACAGGTGTAGTATACACGCGCGAAATGCGCCATCAAAGCACCTTACAGCTGGCACATGATTGATGAGATAACTTCCTATGGATGGCCCCCCGTACGCATGGCCTATCTTTAGATATCTTTCATCTTTTCTTACTTTCTTTTTCATACATCAGCTATAAATTTTCCTTTAGCCTTCTTTTCCTCAATAAAACAGATCCTATCCCAATACATTTGGAAGTATAAAAAACCTAGACTTCCTCATAAAATCCTAACCCTACCTAATCATAAAGGGGGTATTGGCATTCCTAGTGTCCTAAACTATTATTAAGCAATCCACTTAAATAGATGGCTCAAATTAGCCAGTGCATCCAAGAGAGTGGAAGCCTCAGACATTGATCTTCTACTCCTGGGTAATAATCCACACAAATACATATGGGCAAATATTGTCCGCACTTCCGAGGCCATAAGTGATATTACTATTACCACTTCCCTTAAGATTAAACGCGACTTAGATAAAGATCTAAAAAAGAGCATACTTCCCTCAGCTCAGGCCCCTATTTCTACCATTCCGTACTTTCTAGACCCAAATTATTCAGATCCCTATAATCTTTGGTTGGATTTGCCGAACTGTTCAATCAAAGAGTTCCTGACCAATAAAATCCCATTGCTGGATTCATGGCCGGTTAATTCCTCCACGCGCCCCATTAATTTCTTACAGCATAAACATGTCACCCACATTCTTTCGATGTTTAAATCTAAATTCCCTGGTGCGGGAGGAGGTTCATGGGTGGACATGCTATGTAAACTCTCGTTCCCTTTTCCTAAAGGAATATCGAAGATATATAACCATATGATCCTGCCTCAGTCCTTCCAAAAACCTTCCTTTATATACTCTTGGGAAAAGGAACTTAACATCTCTTTGGCGGATGAAGAAGTCGAATCCATTCTTACTAATTCTCACGGATTCTCCAGGTGCATTTCTTTGCAAGAGAATTCATACAAAATATTAATACGGTGGTATAGAACGCCAGAACTATTATGCCATTATGGATCGTCTGACTCTAACCTTTGCTGGAGATGTAAAGCAGGGGTGGGAAACATGTCCCATATATTTTGGTACTGCCCTAATATTAGACCTTTTTGGGTTAAAATAGAGGAGACGTTGAAAGACCTAGGTATGATAAGGGGTCCCTTGTCTCCGAAAGAAGTCTTACTATCCTTCCCGTCTCAAAATTTTAAACCTACAAGACATGATCTGCTCCCTCTACTGTTCGGGGCGGCGAAATACCTGATCCCTCTGCACTGATTGCAGGTTACACCCCCCATTTACGTTGAGTGGTTGAATAAGGTTGACATGATTAGGCGGTTGGAGGAGCTCACTAGTTGGGAGACTTCCCAGCATTCCTATTTTCATGAGGTTTGCTTTCCCTGGAAACCTACCTGGCCGGTTTTGTGGGTTAAAAATAACAACTACTTATTCTGTCATATCTTGAGCACCTCCTTCTCCTTCCCATTACTGTTTATCTCCTACCTCATTCAGGTTGTTTATTAATCTTGCCAACGCGCCGCAACACACATAACTTTGTTTTGGTATGTGATGTCTCTCATACATTATGCTCCCTTGTATTAATTCTTTTCTGATACTTTATTCAGATATTATTCATTTTCCTAGCTTAGGTCTCTTGTTGTCTAGGTATACTAGCTTTAGTTTTGTATTTGTCTTGTTATATATTGTTTCACGTGCCTTAATTTGTTCCATTGAGATACTATTGTCTTTTTATTGATATTGTTATGATATCTCAATTTCCTAGTCTATAATTCCATATGTTGCACTGATGTCATTTGTTTCTGTTCTATTTACTTAAATATAGAATGTTTAAAAAAAATGTTTTAAATGGAACCTTTATGGCGTCACTTAAAATTCTCTCATGGAACATTAGTGGATTAGGGAATGCCAAGAAAGGGAATATTGTATTCTCCCAGATACGTAAATCTCAAGCGCAAATAATATGCCTTCAGGAAACCCATTTAACCCCGGACACTGTGTCCAGAATAAACAAACCCTGGATAAAGTGGGACAAACACGCTACACATACTTCTTATTCTAGAGGTGTAGTTACCATTGTGCATAAGTCAGTGGGATAGTCAGTTCAAACTGTCAAAAGAGACTCAACATATACAACCCACCACCAGCCAAAATGGATGTACTCCAACAGGCAGTGATTTTTGTATCACAGTACCCAGATGCTAAAATGTTATGTATGGGAGACTTCAATATGATTCTTAATACACACTTGGATAAAATGAGCCCTGCCAACACTAGGTCTGATAGTCAAGACACCGCTACTTTACATACTTTCATAACGGAGGTGGGTTGGATTGATTTGTAGAGGCAGCAGCACCCACTCAAGAGAGAATTTTCCTGCTACACACCTGCTGTTCGATGTTTATCTAGAATGGATCATATATTTGGAAACAGTACTGCATTTTCGGATTTAAGTAAAATTGAATATTCCCCTAGAACGGTGTCGGACCATGCTCCACTGATAGCATCTTTTCATTTGGGGGGTCCTAACAGACCCAAGAGGTTTCGCATACATCCGTTTTGGTTGTCTCTTATTTGAGAACATGATAGGATACCAGATCAAGGGGAAGTATTTATAGCAGGTCATGGGGACTTCCCTGACAGATTGATAGTATGGGACACACTTAAAGCATATATTAGGGGATGCGTTAAATCAACGATTTCATACATTAAAAGGGAATCTTCTATTGGGGAGCAGAGGCTTGGCGAAGAGTGCAAATTATTAGAAGCTAAATATATTAACCCCTTAATAACATCTGACGTACTAATACGCGTCTGTGCCCTGGGACTTAAGAGCCAGACCCGTATTAGTACGTCATCGCGATCGCGCGCACACACAGGCTGTGCGGGCGTGATCGCCGCCTGGTGTCAGCTGATTGTCACAGCTGACACCCGGTACTATGTGCAGGGAGCGGTCCTGCACCGCTCCCAGCACATTAACCCCCGCGATGCTGCGATCGAAGTCGATCTCGGCATTGCGGGGGCAAGGGGAGGTGATCGGCGATACTCACCTCCTCTTCCGGCTTCCAGCGCAGTCTGCAAAGGCTTCCCGGGTGTTGCCATGACGACCCGATGTCGTCATGACAACATCCGGGTCACCAGAGAGCAGGAAGATTGCTTGGACATGCGCAGTGCATCTCCAAGCAATCTTCACACTGTGCACTTCTGACAGCCTTCATGGCATAGGGATGGTGCTCCATTCCTGTGCCATGCAGGCGATCAGAAAAAAAAAAGTGAAAGTCCCAGAGTGGTACAAAGTAATAAAGTGTATAAACTGTGTGAAAGTGGAAAAAAAATAAAATAAAAATGTGCAAAAATATTATAAAAAAATAAAAAAAATAATACACCAAAAATAAAAATATAATGTACCCATCAATAAATATTATTATAAAAAAAAACAATAAAAGTACACATATTTGGTATCGCCGCGTCCGGAACAACCTGACCTATAAAACTGTTCCAGTAGTTAACCCCTTCAGTGAACACGGTAAAAAAAAAAAAGAAAAAACGAAGCCAAAAACAATGCTTTATCACCATACCGCCAAACAAAAAATGGAATAACACGCGATCAAAAAGACGCATATAAATAAAAATGATACCGCTGAAAACGTCATCTCGTCCCGCAAAAAACAAGCCGCCATACATCTCCATCAGCCGAAAAATAAAAAAGTTATAGCTCTCAGAATAAAGCGATACTAAAAAATATTTTTTTCTATAAAATAGCTTTTATTGTGTATAAGCGCCAAAACATAGAAAAATGATACAAATGTGGTACCGCTGTAAACGTACTGACCCGAAGAATAAAGCTACCTCATCAATTTTACCACACGCGGAACAGAATAAAAAAAAAAAAAAAACAATTCCTGAATTGTTGGTTTTTGTTTATTCTGCCTCCCAAAAATACGAATAGAAAGCGATCAAAAAATGTCACGTGCCTGAAAATGGCACGAATAACAACGTCAAGTCATCCCGCAAAAAACGAGCCGTCACATGACTGTCTGCCAAAATCTGGAAAAATTATAGCTCTCAAAATATGGCGATGCAAAAACTAGATTTTACAAAAAATGCGTCTTTTAGTGTGTGACAGCTGTCAGTCATAAAAACCCCATATGATTCTGGCATTGCTGTAATCACACCGACCCGAAGAATAAAGTCGTCTAATCACTTATACCGCACAAGGAACGGCGTCAAAAATAAACTCTTGGGTTAGGATTGGGCTAGGGTTAGGGCTGGGTTTGGGGCTAGGGTTGTGCTGGGGCTAGGGTTGTGCTGGGGCTAGGGTTGTGCTGGGGCTAGGGTTGTGCTAGGGTTAGGGCTGGGGTTGGGATTTTTTTCAAAAGTAAGAAAAAAAGATGACGATATGGCGACTAGTGTTGAGAGCAAGTGCTCGCTACTTGAGTTTGCATCGGGTGCTCTGGTATGCATTGAGTATCGTGGGTATTTGAGTGACATGCTCGAGTCTCTGCCCCATATGCTTCGCGGCCAAAAAGCTTTACGGGGATTGCCTGCCATGCACGAGCGATCCCCGCATGTTTTTTTTTGGGTGTCTAATAACCGTGAAACATGCGGAGCAGGGACTCGAGCATGTCACTCGAGCACACGCTGTACATGGTGCATACCTGAGTACCCGATGCAAACTCAAGTAGCGAGCACTTGCGCTCAAGAATAATGACAACTTATTCAATATGATAACCTAATGTAAACAAATTCTGTGCCGTACCTCTGGGTTCAAAATGTTCACTATACACCTTAATAAAATCCTTGAGGGGTATAGTTTCCAAAATGGGGACACTTGTGGGGGAGCTCTACTGTTTAGGCACATCACGGGCTCTCCAAACGTGACATGGTGTCCGCTAACAAATTGAATGGAAAATCGGCTCAAATTGTTAGCGGACGCCATGTTGCGTTTGGAGAGCCCCTGTGTGCCCAAACATTGGAGCTCCCCCACAAATGACCCCATTTTGGAAACTAGACCCCCCAAGGCACCTATCTAGATGCATAGTGAGCACTTGAAACCCCCAGGTGCTTCACAAATTGATTCGTAAAAATGAAAAAGTGAAAAAAAAAACACTTTTTCATTTTTATGAATCAATTTGTGAAGCACCTGGGGTTCCAAGTGCTCACTATGAATCTAGATAGGTGCCTTGAGGGGTCTAGTTTCCAAAATGGGGTCACTTGTGGGGGAGCTCCAATGTTTGGGCACGCAGGGACTCTCTAAATGTAACATGGTATCCGCTAACAAATTGAATGGAAAATCGGCTCAAATTGTTAGCGGACACCACATTGCGTTTGGAGAGCCCCTCTGTGCCCAAACTTTGGAGCTCCCCCACAAGTGACCCCATTTTGGAAACTAGACCCCCCAAGGCACCTTTCTAGATGCATAGTGAGCATTTGGAACCCCCAGGTGCTTCACAAATTGATTCGTAATAATGAAAAAGTGAAAAAAAAAACACTTTTTCATTTTTATGAATCAATTTGTGAAGCACCTGGGGTTCCAAGTGCTCACTATGAATCTAGATAGGTGCCTTGGGGGGTCTAGTTTCCAAAATGGGGTCACTTGTGGGGGAACTCCAAAGTTTGGGCACAGAGGGGCTCTCCAAACGCAATGTGGTGTCCGCTAACAATTTGAGCCGATTTTCCATTCAATTTGTTAGCGGATACCATGTTGCATTTAGAGAGTCCCTGTGTGCCCAAACATTGGAGCTCCCCCACAAGTGACCTCATTTTGGAAACTAGACCCCCCAAGGCACCTATCTAGATGCATAGTGAGCACTTGGAACCCCTAGGTGCTTCACAAATTGATTCGTATTATTATATATTATTATATATATAAGATGCATAGACCTGATAGCCCCAGTTCTGTTGCAAGCATTTTCTGAAGCACTTTCGGGACGTTCTCTTCCCCAATCCTTCTATGATGTTACTTGATCCCCAAGCCAGATAAACCAATTGAGGAATGCAGCTCCTATCGCCCCATATCCCTATTGAATACAGATTACAAAATACTTACGAAGCTCATAGCCAATAGATTAAAAACAGTAATATTAAACATTATACATGAGGATCAATCTGGCTTTATGCCGGGAAGGTCTACTTCATCTAATATTAGAAGAGCTCAAGTGTTGACACAGATTGGCCATGAATATCAGAAACCCTGGGCTATAGCTTCTTTAGATACGGCGAAAGCCTTTGACTCCTTGGAGTGGACCTTTCTACAGCGTGTGCTCCTGAAATTTGGGTTTTCTGATACATTTTGTAGCTGGATTAAATTGATCTACTATATGCCAAGGGATAACATTCTTGTAAATGGAATACTATCAGAATACTTTAACCTGGGTAGCGGAACTAGACAGGGCTGCCCCTTATCTCCGATGCTCTTCACTCTAGCGATAGAGCCTATTGCCCTTAAAAAATTAAGTAGGACCACCTGGTGGAAGGTATTAGTGTAAACTCTAGAATAGATAAAGCGGGGTTATACGCAGACCACCTGATCCTCTTTCTAAACAAAATAGAACAATCCCTTCCAAGAGCAATTGACCTTATTAGTAACTTTGGGGAATTATTGGGCCTTAAAATCAATTGGAGCAAATCTGTGGTTATGCCACTTATAGATAACATAACTGAACCGATTTTTTTTGGATTAGAGGTACTACAAAAATTCAAATATCTAGGCATTATAATTAATCAAAATCCGATTATGGATCTGAAGGATAATGTGTACCCCATAAAAGATATGATGAGGAAAAAATTTGAAAGTTGGTCCCAACTTCTATTGTCTGTGGCGGGAATAATTAACTTAATCAAAATGATTATCCTTCCAAAATGTCTGTATGTATTAAAACATTCTTCCATTATAATCCCCAAAGATTTTTTTCAGAACCTGCACGGCATGATGGCGACATTTATATGGGGCTCAGCAAAGCCCAAACTAAGTATTGGATCTCTGCAGAGACCCAAGGAACAAGAGAGTAGCGCGGTGACTGACCTATTTCTCTATTATTTAGCTGGTCAGATACGATATTTGAAGTGTTGGATAAGCAGTGATAAACTAACTAATGCAGAAGCGCATCTTATACATTTATTAAATCAGAATACACCATGGGCTATATTAGAAGGCTCTTACAGACCACCACAGGGCTTATTATTTGCACATAGCCTAGCGATGCAGGTGTGGCGCGAGAGTAAGCTTATCGTGGGGTTTACTGATCAAATGGGAGAAACCCGAATACGGGATAATCCTGAATTTCCACAGCTTAAAAACCTACAGGACGTAATCTTCTGGAAGCAACATGGAATAACAACACTTAATCAGATTTTAGAAAACAAAATTTTATTAACATTTGATCAAATTCGTATAAGGTTTGGAATCCCTCATAGGGATTTCTGCAGATATCTACAAATGAGGCATGCCATAACACATCAATTCCCATATCCTAGAAAGCGAATATCTAAATATCCATTAATAGGAGTACTTAAAACTCAAGAACCTACAGGCGTGGTATCTTCTCTATATATACTTTTCTACTGAATTCTAAAATCACTTCTACCCAACTTTCTGTTGAGAGTAAATGGCGGCAATTAATCCCTTCTATAACTGATGATCAGTGGAATGATGCAATGGAAGCACATACGGTGGTGTCACCAGCCGCCAATAATAAATTTATTCAGTTATATATACTACATCAATCTTACCTGACCCCAGTGAGAATTCATAGAGTTGGTAGAATGGCGTCTGATGAGTGCCACAGATGTGGAGAATCAGGAGCAGATTTCTGGCATCTTATTTGGAATTGTGGAATAATACGCAAATATTGGGGTGAAGTGATAACTACACTAGAACAGATAATTGGGAAACCAATTGATACAATACCGTATGAAATATAGTATATAGGAATAGGGGATGTCCCCAGAAATTCTAAAGGATATGGGAAAGATGGTGTAACTTTCCCGTAACACACTTAAGGTGCTATGACTTCGTGAATCTCACGTTATGAGTCCTGATATATGCCCTTTTGAGTGCATGGGAAATGATATATGATATATATGGGCTGTAAGAGTGGACCTCTATTGAAACTGTAATTGCTATATGTACTGAATTCTGATAAGGAATGGGCCGGTTTAGTAAAGCGTGCAGTGCTCCACAATGAAGCTTATGTTTCAAACTGTTTGTTGTTTTTTTTCTTTTTCTTTCTTCTAACTGTTTACTCTGATTATTGAGAACGTGATGGAAATTGTATTAAACTGAGAAGGGTTAATGTTTAGATTATCCTGACCTTATATTATGACAGTATCTGTTTGTAACCATTATCCTGTGTAATTTTTCGATAAAAAGAGTTTAAAAAATAACCTGTCTTGGTATTGCAGACCCCCCAGTCCTCTAATAACCTTGGTCGCTTTTCTCTGCACCCGCTCTAGTTCAGCTATGTCTTTCTTATACACCGGAGACCAGAACTGTACACAGTATTCTAAGTGTGGTCGCACTAGTGACTTGCATAGAGGTAAAATTATGTTCGCCTCATGAGCATCTATGCCTCTTTTGATGCATCCCATTATTTTATTTGCCTTTGCAGCAGCTGCCTGACACTGGCCACCAAACGTGAGCTTGTCGTCCACCAATACACCCAGGTCTTTTTCAGTGACCGTTTTGCCCAGTGTTTTATAATTATTAATTAAGCATATAATTATACATTTTATTTCCTCTGCCCAAGTGCATTTTCTTACATTTATCCCCATTAAAGCTCATTTGCCATTTATCAGCCCAAGCTTCTAGTTTACATAGATCCTCCTGTAATATAAAATTGTCCTCCTCTGTATTGATTACCCTGCAGAGTTTGGTGTCATCTGCAAATATTGAAATACTACTCTGTATACCCCTACAAGGTCATTAATAAATATGTTAAAAAGAAGCGGGCCCAATACTGACCCCTGTTGTACCCCAGTGTTAACTGTGACCCAGTCTGAGTGTGTTCCATCAATAACCACCCTTTGTTTCCTATCACTGAGCCAGTTCTGAACCCACTTACATATATTTTCCGCTATCTCCATTGTTCTCATTTTATGTATCAACCTTTTGTGTGGAACTGTATCAAAAGCTTTTGAAAAGTCCATATACACAACATCCACTGCATTTCCTTGGTCCAGTCCAGAACTTGCCTCCTCATAAAAGCTGATCAAATTAGCTTGACAGGAACGGTCCCTCGTAAACCCATGTTGATATTGGGTCATGAGGTTATTCTTCTTCAGATACTCTAGTATAGCATCTCTTAGAAAACTCTCCAGGATTTTACCCACAGTAGAGGTTAAGCTTACTGAGCTATAATTTCCAAGTTCGGTTTTTGTCCCCTTTTTGAATATTGGCACCACATTTGCTATACGCCAGTCCTGTGCTACAGACCCTGTTATTATGGAATCTTTAAATATTAAAAATAATGTTCATCTATGACTTTACTTAATTCCTGCAGTACTCGCGGGTGTATCCCATCCGGGCCCGGGGATTTGTCAACTTTAGTGATTTTTAGATGCCGCCATACTTCCTGCTGGGTTAAACAAGTGACATTTAATGAAGAATTTTTGTTATCACTAATCATGTTTTCTGTCATGTGATTTTCTTGTGTAAATACTGTTGAAAAAAAATCGTTTAGCATATTGGCTTTTTCCTCATCCAACATTTCACCCATAGTATTTTTAAGGGGGCCAACACTATCATGTTTTAGTTTCTTACTATTTATGTAGTTAAAGAATATTTTGGGATTATTTTTACTTTCTCTGGCAATGAGTCTCTTTGTCTCAAACTTTAGTGCCTTGATTTGGTTTTTACAGAATTTATTTTATTTTCTGTATTTATTTAATGCCTCATCACTACCTACTTGCTTTAGTTCTCTAAATGCTTTCTTTTGTCACTTATTGTGCCCCTTACAGCTCTATTTAGCCATAGTGGTTTCCTCCTATTTCTTGCATGTTTATTCCCATAGGGTATATATTGTGCACAGGTCCTATTCAGGATGCTAATAAATGTCTCCTATTTGCTTTGTGTAGTTTTATGTCTCAGGATATCGTCCCAGTTTATTGCACTAAGAACCTCTCTCAACCTTTGGAAATTTGCCTTCCTGAAGTTTACTGTCCTTGTAACCCTTCTACTACACATTTTATTAAAGGATACATGAAAACTTATTATTTTGTTAACACTATTACCCAAGTGACCCCCAGCTCGTATATTTAATATGCGGTCTGGCCTGTTGGTTAATATTAGGTCTAGCAGTGCCCCCCTTTCTTGTTGAGTCCTGAACCAGTTATGAAAGGTAATTGTCTCTCATAGTTGTCAGAAACCTATTACCTTTGCTTGAACTACAGGTTTGTGTTTCCCAATGTATTTCCGGGTAGTTAAAGTCCCCCATAATAATGACTTCTCCTTGAGTCGCTGCTTCATCTATTTGCTTTATGAGGATATTCTCTGTTGCTTCCATTATTTTTGGAGACTTATAACAAACCCCTATCAGTAATTTACTATTTTTCCCCCTCCCCTTATCTCCACCCACAGGGACTCTACATTTTCATTAGATTCATATATATTGTCACGCAAGATGGGTTTTAAGGATGATTTTACATATAAACACCCCCCCCCCCTCGCTTGTTTGTACGGTCATTTCTGAACAGACTATAACCCTGTAAATTAACTGCCCAGTCATGGCTCTCATCCAGCCATGTCTCAGATATCCCCACCATGTCATAATTATTTTCCAACAAAATGTATTCTAATTCCTCCATTTTGTTGGTGAGGCTTCTTGCATTAGTGTACATGCATTTATGTATCTCTCTATACCTCTATTCCTTCTTACTATATTGACTTTTCTAACCCCACCTCCAGTTTCTTTATTTCTGCCCAGGTCACTATCTGCACTATCTTCCCCACCTATAAAATGAATACCCCCCACCACCCCCAATCCCTAGTTTAAACACTCCTCCAACCTTCTAGCCATTTTCTCCCCCAGCACAGCTACACCCTCCCCATTAAGGTGCAGCCCATCCCTAGCGTGGAACCTGTAACCAACTGAGAAGTTGGCCCAGTTCTCTAGGAACCCAAACCCCTCCTTCCTACACCAATCCTGAGCCACTTATTTATGTCCCTAATTTCCCATAGCCTCTCTGGCGTGGCACATGGTACAGGCAGTATTTCAGAGAATACCACCTTGGAGGTCCTTACTTGAAGCTTGCAGCCTAAATCCCTGAAATCATCTTTAAGGCCCTTCCACCTACCTCTAACTTTGTCATTTGTGCCAATGTGCACCATAACCGCTGGGTCCTCACCAGCCCCTCCCAGCAATCTGTCAACCCGATCAGCGATGTGCCGGACTCGAGCGCTAGGTAGTCAGCGCACTGTTCGACGATCCTTGTCTTTGTGACAGATTGCCATATCTTTTCCCCTAATAATTGAGTCCCCCACTACCAGCACCTGCCTGGCCTGCCATGCTCTCCTATTTCCCCCCTTACAGGAGCTGACACTCCTCCGACTTTCTGAGGACATGCCTTGCTGCTGCAGTGCTACCCCTGTACTGACACTCCCCTCATCTCCCAACTTTGCAAACTTATTGGAGTGTGCCAGATCAGGACTAGCCTCCCTTGCATTCTTCCCTCTACCCCCCCTTCTAACTGCCACCCAGCTAGCTGCCTCACTGTCCTGCAGCTACCTACTACCACCCTCCCCCACATCTACCCCAGTGAGCAGCTGCTCAGTGAGCAGCAGACTCCTTTCCATATTGTCAATGGAGTGTTGCCAGCTGCTCATTTAGATCTAGTACCTGGGCTTCCAAACGCACAGCATGCACACATCTCGCACAGCAGTATGCACCCATGACCGGCTGTTCAAGGATTGCATACATGTGGCAAGATGTACACTGGATACCATTGTCAATAATGGAGCTCATTTCCTAATGGGGATTGCACTAGACAGAAATGTTAAGTAAAAAGAAATGTAAAGAATTAATAAAATACAGACAGCAATTCAGTCTAAATTCCTCCCTTCCAAACTCCGTGAATCCAAAGTCACTGAATCAGAAGTCACACACTTACTTCCTTTCGAACTTGCGCTCCAGTCACACTCAGCTCGTTCACACTTGCTAAGGAAGAAGATTTAAAGAGTTTTTTTCCCCCTTTAGCAGCAATCCAACCTACAGCTCAATGCACTTCCAAAGGACTGGATGCCCCAACCAGCTGCCCTTTATAAACCAATAATTATGACCCCCTCACCCTTAATGAACCCCTTGTGAGTATAGCTACACCTCAGGATTTAAGTGCAATGTAGTTAACCCTTAAACACACATGTAGTAAAATAAGAAACTGTAGAACTGTAGAGAGCAAATAGGTTTTAAAAAGCCCAATAAAATTAAACGGTAGAAAATCACTCAGCAGTTCACAATTCAGCAACTCACAGCAATTCACAGTGATATTTTCTGCAGGATTCCCAAATACCTTTTCACTGAATCACAAGTCACACACTTTCTTCCGTTTGCACTTACGCTCCGGTCACACTCAGCCTGTTCACAGTCGCTAAGTAAGAAGATTTAAAAAGTTTTTTTTTTTTTTCCTCTTTTGTAGCAATCCAACCTTCAGCTCAATGCACTTTCAATATATTGCTCCATACTGAATAATGGACCCCATGTAATGCTCCATACAGGATTCTGGCCTCCATATAATGCTCCATGCAGGATGGGCCCCA
The DNA here is from genome assembly GCF_046119375.1 of Phyllobates terribilis. NCBI lineage: Eukaryota > Metazoa > Chordata > Amphibia > Anura > Dendrobatidae > Phyllobates > Phyllobates terribilis. The sequence continues at coordinate 46,308 of NW_027363524.1, read as the reverse complement.
TATTTTTATTTATTTATTTTACTCACTTATATAGTGCCATTAATTCCACAGCGCTTTACATACATTATCGGCACTGTCCCCATTGGGGCTCACAATCTATATTCCCTATCAGTATGTTTTTGGAGTGTGGGAAGAAATCAATGCAAACACGGGGAAAACATACAAACTCCTTGCAGATGTTGTCCTTGGTGGGATTTGAACACAGGACCCCAGTGCTGCAAAGCAACAGTGCTAATGCTCCATGCAGGCTTGTCCCCATACAATGCTCCATCCAGAATACTGGCCCCAATATAATGCTCCATCCAGAATACTGGCCCCAATATAATGCTCCATCCAGAATACTGCCCCCAATATAATGCTCCATGCAGAATACTGGCCCCAATATAATGCTCCATCCAGAATGCTGGCCCCATATAATGCTCCGTTCAGAATACTGGCCCCATATGATGCTCCATACAGGATTCTGGCCCCATATAACGCTCCATACAGAATACTGGCCCCCATATAGTGCTCCATGCAGGCTGGGCCCCAAATAATGCACCATGCAGGCTGAGCCCCATATAATGCTCCATGCAGGCTGGGCCCCAAATAATGCTCCATGCAGGCTGGGCCCCATATAATGCTCCATGCACCCTGGGTCCCATAGGATGCTCCTTGCAGGCTGGGTGCCATACAATGCCCCACATAATGCCCCACGCAGTCAGGGCCCCATATAATGCTCCTCGCAGGCTGGGCCCCATATAATGCTTCATCCTGTATGGGCTCCATATAATGTCCCATGTTGTATGGCCCCCATATAATGCCCCATCCTGTATGGGTTCCATATAATGCCCCACCTTGTATGGGCCCCATATAATGCTCCATGCCTCCATACATAAAAAAATAAAATAATCAAATACCTCTCCTCGCTGCGGCTACTCTGCTCTGCTCCGGACTCCTCAGCGTCGCCTTCTTCCTGCTCTCTGCGCTGTGACTGCACGCCGGGATACCCGACGGTGAGTGGGCCCCCCGTCTGCTCAGGGCCCCGGTGCTTGCCTGGGTGCTGACGCTGGGCCTGGTTATAAGGTATAGCAGTACAGGATCACTGCTATTCCTTATGACCTGTCAGTGCTGCAGACTGTACTGTGCATGATCAAGCTATCTTGATAGTGCCTGGTGACCCGAATGTCGACATGACAACACTGGCACTGAGTGCTGGCTGTCATTTGTCAGAATCAGCTGACACCCGGCAGCGATCACGCCCGCATAGCCTCTGTGCCCACGCGATTGCCAAGATGTAATAATGCGTCTCTGGTCCATAAAGCCCAGAGCACACGGACGTATTATTACGTATAATGTCAGAAAGGGGTTAAAATAATTTATGTCTTTTGTATTATCAACCAAACCTGCTCCTTTGGTGCGTTTTTTTTTGATAGAGCAAGGAGGAAACCACCTTTTTTAGGTGGGAACTTAGCGCGAGCAATTAACCTCGAATAACAGCTTTATTTGCTTCCCAAACCACTGGGGGAGGGGTGCCAGATCCTGAGTTTTCAAGAAAGTAGAAATCTAAAACCTTGGATATTTTGGTAAAAATTTCCTCATTACCCAGCATAGATTTGTTTAACCTCCATGTAAAGTGAAGATATGGCCAATTCCAAGAATACAGGTTCATGATGAGATAGCGTTATAAAACCAATTGAGGTAGATTTAATCAGGGACAAACACAAGCTTTGAAGAAAGATGTAGTCGAGTCTATGATATGTGGAGTGTGGATTAGAGAAAAAAGTATAATCTTTCATAGAGGTTGAGGAGGCTCCAGATGTCAATAAGTTGTAAGGAATTTAAAGATAAATGGATTCTTTTGAGGACTCTTTATGACGAAGTGGAGAGACCAGTGGAAAAGTCAAAGAGTGGATTTAAAGTGGTGTTAAGATCTATACCTAGTATGAGAATGCCCTCTTTGAAGGAATTCAGGGTCTCTAATGTTCTGATGAGCCATGCTGATTGGCCCTTGTTTGGTACTTCAAGGTTACAGAGTGTGACAGTGGTATTAGTAACATATCCCTTAACAAAAACTTATCTGCCTTCTGCATCAATTAAGTGATCTTTTGACGTGAAGGGCAAAATTTGGGGTATTGCAATGCTAACTCCCTTAGCTGTAGCTGAGCTACACCTATGGAACCATAGACTAAAATTACCGTATTTTTCGGACTATAAGACGCACCGGATCATAAAATGCACCTAGCTTTTAGAGGAGGAAAAGAGAAAAAAAATATAAGCAAAAAATGTGGTCATGATGCCCTGTTAAGGGGGAGGGGGTCTGCTTCTGACACTGTTATAGGTGTAATGTCCCCTAATTCTGTTAATATCCCCCATCCTGGTATATATGGCCTTCTCTCTCCTATTATACGTGGCCCTCATCCCCATCCTGATATGTATGGCACCCCAATCCCCCATCCTGGTATGCAAGGCTCCCACATCCCTCTTCCTGGTATGTACAGTATGGCACTCTTCATCCTGTTATGTATGGCCCCCCTCACACCCATCCTGGATTGTATGGCACCTTCATCCTCTTCCTGATCTGTATGGCACTCTTCATCCCTATATGTATGTCCCCCCTCATCCTGGTATGTATAGCCCCCCTCATCCTGGTTTGTATGGCTCCCTACATCCATGTATGTATGGCCCCTTCATCCCTGTATGTATGGCTCCCTTCATCCTTGTATGTATGGCCCCCCTCATGCCTCATCCCTGTATGTATGGCCCCTCTCATGCCTCATCCCTGTATGTATGGCTCCCCTCATCCCGCTATGTATGGCCCCCCTCATCCTTGTATGCATGGCCCCCTCATCCTGGTAGCTGCGCAGCAGCTAAAGTGTGTGCGCTATTAGGGAGAATGAATGGTCACTGCTCCCCATACACGCAGTCCCGGCATGGTGAGCAGTGACTATTCCATTACAGAGTGTGACACAGCGCTGAAGGAGAGAGGAAGTGAGTATGAGTGTTTATTTTTTTTTTCTGTGCAGCGTGACGGGTATTAGGGGGTGCCAAGCATACCTGAATGAGGGGGACATAAATACAGGGATGAAAGGGGCCATAGATACAGGGATGAGGGGGGCAATACATACAGGGTGCCATACTTACCAGGAGCCGGGCTGCAGGCACAGTGTGCCAGTTATTAAGGAAAATTAATATTCACTACTCCCCACGCCCATGGACGTGGGGAGCAGTAAATATTCATTTTCTTTAGTAGTGGGCACAGTGTAGGCTGCAGCAGGTGGCTGCTGCCTCCTATGCACCGCTATTCCGCCACTGTCGCTTCCCCCACCACCCACAGCCACAGTATTTATGTATATCGGACTATAAGACATACCCCCACTTTGCTCCAATATTTTGGAGGAAAAAATTGCGTCTTATAGTCTGAAAAATACAGTAGATCCAGAAATATTTGGAGTGCGGCCTGATTTGCAGGCTATTGAAGCATACTATGGAACCTTGATTTCCAAATGAAAACCTTCTGAACTGTGTCAATGACTGCCTTCTGGACATCTGTCAAGTCAGCAGTCTTTCCCATGATTGTGGAGCCTACTGAAAAAGATTAATGGATCTTTTTAAACGCTTAGGAAGCCTTTGCAGGTGTTTTTTGTTAATTATTTTACTTTACTGAGAAAATTAGTTTTGTGTTTTCATTGGCTGTAAGCCATAATCATCAACATTAACAGAAATAAACACTTGAAGTAGATCACTCTGTTTTTAATGACTCTATATAATATATCAGTTTCACTTTTTGTATTGAAGAACTGAAATGAATTAACTTTTTGATGATATTCTAATTTAGTGAGATGCACTTGTACTTGTAACTTGAAGACATACTTGTAACTTGAAGGTGAGCATGTGGGTAAACATATTGTAGTACAGAGTCAAAGAAAAATATCTATGGTGTGATGTGTTCACTACGGACCCTCTCTTTATCATAATTATATTCTCACCACATTTTACTATCACTTTCATTTTACTATTACTTAAACAAAAACCAAGTTTTATGTCCTGCTACAGATAGAAATTGCAATGGTCTTCGGCCTTCCTGCAATTTATTGTAATTTCATCCCTCCAAGGAGCATTTCTTCTGCAGGTTTATTCAAACACGACATAAACCAGTGCAGAGATCAACATAAACGTGGCCTTTCTGGCAATATGAGAAAACAAAACATAACTTATAGCACTGTCCATATACCTGTTGGGATCTGTCCCCTCAGGGTACAATCAACAGTCCTGCACAGTTGCACATAACCTCTTCCCTGGAGGTCTCTGGCCTCTACACACACAGAGAGAGAAAAAAAACATCAGTGGCTGGGCATTAAATTTCCTGAACCAAACCCTTGGGGTGGAGATGTGGTGAGTAGACGCTGCTGCATGTAACAGAGCAGGGCTTGAACAGCACAGATGCCGGGGAAGCGGCCCTGCACAGATGCCGGGGAAGCAGCCCGGGCCCCGATAACGAGTGGGCCCCCCTGATGGCCCAGGGCCATGTGACATGCCTGAGGCCCTGCACTGCCACATGACTGAGGAGCTGGACGGGACACAGGCCAGGGGGCAGGTAAGCGAGCTTCCCCAATCCCCATATAAAAAATATTTTTAATGTGTGTGCGCATGTATGATGTGAATGTCTGTGTATGTCAGTGTGTATGACTGTGTATATATATTTATGTCTGTTTTATATGTGTCTTTAAGAATGTGTTCAAATATGTATGTGTGTGTATCTGTGCGTGTCTGTATATTGTGTGTGTATATCTGTGTACCATGTTCATGTGTGTATGTGTGTGCATGCCTGTGTACCGTGTGCATGCGCATGTCTGTGTACTGTGTGTGCATGTCTGCGTATTGTGTGCATGTCTGCGTATTGTGTGTGTGTGCGTGTCTGCTTTTTGTGTGTGTGCATGTCTGCGTACTGTGTGTGTGCGTGTCTGCGTATTGTGTGTGTGCGTGTCTGCGTATTGTGTGTGTGCGTGTCTGCGTATTGTGTGTGCGTCTCTGCGTATTGTGTGTGTGTGCGTGTCTGCGTATTGTGTGTGTGCGTGTCTGCGTATTGTGTGTGTGCGTGTCTGCGTATTGTGTGTGTGTGTGCATGTCTGCGTACTGTGTGTGTGCGTGTCTGTGTACTGTGTGTGTGCGTGTCTGCATACTGTGTGTGTGTGCGTGTCTGCGTACTGTGTGTGTTTGCGTACTGTGTGTGTGTGCGTGTCTGCGTACTGTGTGTGTGCATGTCTGCGTACTGTGTGTGTGTGCGTGTCTGCGTACTGTGTGTGTGTGCGTGTCTGCGTACTATGTGTGCGTGTCTGCGTACTATGTGTGCGTGTCTGCATACTGTGTGTGTGCGTGTCTGCGTACAGTGTGTGGGCCTGCGTGTCTGCGTACTGTGTGTGGGCCTGCGTGTCTGCGTACTGTGTGTGTGTGCGTGTCTGCGTACTGTGTGTGCGTGCATGTCTGCGTACTGTGTGTGCGTGCATGTCTGCGTACTGTGTGTCTGTGTGTGTGTCTACGTACTATGTGTGTGCGTAAGTGTCTGCGTACTATGTGTGCGTGTCTGCATACTGTGTGTGTGCGTGTCTGCATACTGTGTGTGTGAGTGCGTGTCTGTGTACTGTGTGTGCGTGTCTGCATACTGTGTGTGTGTGTGCGTGTCTGCGTACTGTGTGTGTTTGCGTACTGTGTGTGTGTGCGTGTCTGCGTACTGTGTGTGTGCATGTCTGCGTACTGTGTGTGTGTGCGTGTCTGCGTACTGTGTGTGTGCGTGTCTGCGTACTATGTGTGCGTGTCTGCATACTGTGTGTGTGCGTGTCTGCGTACTGTGTGTGGGCCTGCTTGTCTGCGTACTGTGTGTGTGTGCGTGTCTGCGTACTGTGTGTGCGTGTCTGCGTACTGTGTGTGCGTGCATGTCTGCGTACTGTGTGTGCGTGCATGTCTGCGTACTGTGTGTCTGTGTGCGTGTCTACATACTGTGTGTGTGCCTGCATGTCTGCGTACTATGTGTGTGCGTGAGTGTCTGCGTACTATGTGTGCGTGTCTGCATACTGTGTGTGTGCGTGTCTGCGTACTGTGTGTGTGTGCGTGCATGTCTGCGTACTGTGTGTGTGCATGCATGTTTCCATTTGTTAAGGATGAGGGGGCAGCCTGGGACCTGTGTTGTGTACCTATATTTCTCCGCCGTATCTGTGCTTCATGAATCGTGGTATGTGCTAAAGGCGTCTACTGAGACTGTTTCGCCCGGGGCCCACAAAAAAAACCTGGAGCCGGTCCTGGTAGGAGATCTGCTATGTTCCCAAATGATAATCCGCATGTGCTGTGCACATGCTGCGGAAATTTCCGCTGCGGTTATCATTGCGGAAAAGTCCGCAGCACTACCAATTATTTTGCGGAATCGCGGCGATTTCACCACCATTGACTTGCGTTGAATCGCTTAATATCCGCATGACTACATGTGCACATGTGGATATTAAACGATTCAATGTGCGGATGGCACCCAGGTCTGGCGAAGAGGAGACTCTCCTCCAGACTCGGGTACAATAGTACCTGTAAAAAAAAAAAAAGAATTTAAAATAAAAAAATACATTATACTTACCTTTTGATTTGTCCCCGGTCTCCATAGCGTCCTGGCTCCCCGGCAGCTCACGTTGGTCTAAAAGGACTTTCCATGACGTCATTTATTCATGTGACGGGTCACATAACCGCTGACGTCGGTGGTCGCGTGACCCGTCGCATAACTAAATTACGTCATGGAAGGTCCTTTTACACCACCACGAGACACCGTAGAGACCGGACCATCGGAAGGTGAGTATATGTTTTTTTGTTGTTTTTTTTTACCATTTTTATTCTTTATTTTAACAAACTTGGTCACTCTTTATAAAATCCATGCCGTTTGCTTGGATTTATATAGTGTGACAAAGTTGTCAAGCACTTTCCAAGTGATGCTAAAATCGCTTGGAAAGCTCTTGACAACCCGCATGCGAAATCGCATGATCAAAACCCTTCACAAACGCTTGTCCATGACTGAAAAAACGCATGTAAACCCGCATGTTTTTTTTTCTGCCAGGTAGATGCAGAAACGCTCAGGAAAAATCCGGAGCATTTCTGCATCATGGGCACATAGCCTAACAGCCACTCACAAAAAAGATCCATCCCTGTCATGACCGATTAACCCCTCTGAGCAAATAACATGCTGGAGTCAAATGGTTTTCACATTACGGGAGATAGCAATCTGCGTGATGCATATCTCCCCCCTACTTACATTGCCAGTGATCCTTTCAAACCGTCCTGGCAGGTTTTGACAACTGGATGTGGTGTTCAGCTTTTACACCATTTATGGTTTCTGGTCTCGGTCAGAATACCGACTCTGGATCAACCTTATGGAACGGAAAACAATTTTTCTGACTCTCAGTTTTTCCTCATGCTGAGGAACCTTTAGCTTTGAGAACAGATGGACATCTCGACAGCGATGGCCTACTTTGAACCATTAGCAGAGCACATAGTGTGGTTGCTGACTTTGCCAGGCTAGTTAAACCTTGTGTCTGTTCACTTGGCTTGTTGCATTCCGTGACATGCTGTAACATTCCCAGAGTCCCCTATTCAAAAGAAAGAGACTAAAAAAGGCTTCTTTCAGGCTCATTATGGAGGAGAAAGTTTCTGCATACCATTTGTTTATTGTAAAGGAAGCGCAGTGGGATGTGCCTTCCTACACAGAATGCCACAGCAAAGGAGGGTATACTATGTAATATAGGTTTTCCTTAGTCAGCTTCTATAGCGGATAGATGCCTTGACACTCATCCTGACCGTGGCCAATGTCAGACATATACCTCTTGAGGGCATGCACCTACCAGTGAACACAAATGCTGTGTATACCTAGCTTCACAGTTGATCACATTAGTTTGAACTTCTTTAGTGCCAATGTCAAGTGTGACAGTGACATTTAACTGACTACTACATAGTGGTCCTCAGTTCTGTTGACCATTGGCCCTCCATGTAGTACAACCACAGGTTTCTGAAGGGTTATTGTAAAGTTTTTTGTTTTATTTTTAAGTAGTAAATGAAAAATCTATGTAAATTTGGAATCTCATAAGTAAACTGGCCTGTAGAGCAGAGTCAACATATCACCAACAGATTACCATTAAGTGAACGGCGCTAATCAGTGATGAGAGAACACTAAAATGCTCAGGTGCTCGTTGCTAAGGTCAGGCAAATCGTAATGCTCGGATGGTCAACACAAGCAGCCCAATGTTATTCAGTGGGAAACTCGAGCATTTTTCCGGCGGTTCCCCCGGAGTTCTGAAGGGGGCCGAAAAATTGGCCAAATCGGTGGAAACAGTGCTGAATTGTTATGGAAACAGCATGGGGAAGACCTCTGGAAGCATTGACTCCCTGGTCACTGCTGTTAACATTTTTACTCCACTTTTACTGACTGAGAATAAAACATACAAAAACTAAGCCAAAATGGACTTTCCTTGAAAAAATGGTAAGGAACATTCTTTCCAGGGTAATGACTTGTATGTAAAGCAAAAACACAAATGCTCCACCAAACGTTGGCCTATGTTCACACATAGCGTTTTTAATGCATTTTTGCACTTTTGCATTGCTTTCAACAATGAAAAATACATACATCAGTAAATGTGATTTTAACATTTTACTACCTTATCTGGCCATATGGTGTTTAAGACATGATAAGACAAATCCTGTTTCATTTATGAAGGAGGTACTCTGAAAGTCGCAAAGCCTATTTTTACAAGGCCTTCACTTTGCCCTTACTATTGTTAGACAGCCGTCAGCCGGCTATGCTTTGTTGTTCCCATTATTAAGGAGTGGGTCTCTTATTGTCACGGGTGTGTCAGAAGTGGCAGACAGTCGCCCTGCAGTTGGCTGCAGGAGATCTCTACTTTTGGCATTACAGACATCTTACAGACTGTCTGGCTATGTGCCCACGATGCAGAAATGAAGCAGAAAATTTCTGCAGCATTTCTGCATCTCCCTGGCAGAAAAAACGCATGCAGATTGTGCATGCGTTTTTCCTGCAGAATACATGCGGATCCACATGCGGATTCACATGCGTTTCCGCATGCAGATTGACAAGCGCTTTCCAGGCGATAGCATCACTTGGAAAGTGCTTGACAACTAGGTCACACTGTATAAATCCTTGCAACCAGCATGGATTTATACAGTGTGAACCGTAAAAATTAAAACAAATAAAGCTATGCTCACCCCCGAGGCCCCGGCGTGGCTGCAGCGCTCGTTCATGTCTGGTTCCCGGCTGCCGGCATATCGCGAGACAGAGCGGTGAAGGGCCTGCGGTCACATGACTGTGACGTCACCGCAGGTCCTCAAGCGATGCCGGCATTCAGAGAGAAGACGCCGGACAGGTGAATATAACTTTATTTGTTATTTTATTCTTTTTTTTACAGGTAAAATGGTACCCAGGTCTGGAGGAGAGTCTTCTCTCCTCCAGAACTGGGTACCATCCGCACATAGAGACGCATAGAAGCCGCTTGTACAAATGTACAGTCGCGGTTTCTATGCATCTCAATGCAAGTCAATGGCGGGAGTTCCGCTGCGCTTCCGCAAAATTAAATGACATGTTGCGGATTTTTGTACGCAGCATAAACGCTGCGGAAAAATCCGCATCATGTGCATAGAACATGCGGAATCCCATTGGGGACCATGGGGTGCGGATTACCTAGCGTTTAACAAGCGTTTATGCTGCGGAAATTCCGCAGCATAAACGCTTGAAAAACGCTACGTGGGCACCCAGCCTCTCTAGGACCTAGCGGCTAACTTCCTCTTGTTAAATAACTCCCTGCTCTGGGTGTATAAATACCTGCTGTGTATCATAGGGAGGTACTGGCAATATTCATTTACTTCTTGTGAAGGCTTTTGCAAGAGCAGTACTGCTTCCTCTCTGGTGCCTGAGTACGTGTGCGCATTTGTCTGGAGTTGTCTAAAGCTAAACAATTTCCCCTGTTTGTCATCCCTTGTTGCCTTTAGTGTTCTGTGGGGATCGACTACTGCTCATCTCCTCCCTTCCCTAGCCTGAGTCTAACGCCAGGGAAGGACAGAGCGAGGTACGCGTGCGGCGATTGGTGAAGAGCCAATATAGGGTCGATAGGGGAGATGGGATGACATTAGACCAGACTAGGAGGTTTCCACTCCCCCCTTTCCCTAGAGTCTGGGCTCTCTTTTTCTCTTCCCTTTGTGTTGCACTAAGTCTTTCCACACTTTGCATGACATTATCGCTGGCCAAGCACATTTTGAAAAGGAAAAAAAAAACAAAAAAAAAAGACACTTTTTTTCTCTGTGTGTTTTTGGGCGTGGGCCTTTTTTTTTTTCCTTTCTCCCCTGGTTTGGGTTCAGTTGCAGAGCTCGCAGAGCAGTTACGCTCTCTGTTTCTGGAGGTGAATGACCTCCGCTGTAATGTTAAACAGCAGCATAGGTGGCTTCAGGTTGCCAATGTTGGGTCTCTGCATGTAGGCCTGCCCAGCCTGAACCCAAGGTTGCCCTCCCGGACAGGTATTCTGGAGGTAGGGACAAGTTTTTTGTATTCAAGGAGGCATGCAAATTGTATTTTGAACTTCGTCCTTATTCCTCCTGAAATGAGGAGCAACGGATTGGAATTGTGATCTCTCTACTGCAGGGAGATCCTCAGTCGTGGGCGTTTTCTTTACCCCAGGACTTGGTTTGTCTCCAGTCTTTGGAGGTTTTTTTTGAGGCTCTGTCCCTCATCTATGATGACCCTGACCGAGTCGCCTTGGCTGAGTCGGTTAGTGTAAATGTACAATTCGGAATTCTGTATATGGGCAACGGATTCCAAATGGAATGACTCAGCCCTTAGAAGTCAATTTTGTGAGGGGCTTTCTGAAAGGTTGAAAGATACCTGAAACCCCTCAGTCCTTGGAGGCTGCCATGCCGTTGGCCATACGTCTTCAGAGATGCCTTTGGGATAGACGAGTGATACCACCTTCTCCGAGGCCTTCTGGTCGGGGTTGTGTACCTCTGCAGGGGGAGCAGTCTAGGGGTGTACCAGTACTGGGCTAGGTGGAGGAACCCATGCAGTTAGGGCGTATCTCTGCATCATACATCTCCCTGAAGATTTGCAAGAAAAAAGGCGTATTTTTTTTGTGGGAAAAAGGGACATTTTGTTGGGACCTGTCCTTCAATTCCTAAGCAAAAGGAGACTCGATTAACTCTTGGTAGTCTGGAGTTGGATAACCAAGAGCACATAGTGTGGTTGCTGACTTTGCCAGGCTAGTTAAACCTTGTGTCTGTTCACTTGGCAAACATGAAGGATTTCATTGCGGCAAGTCTGGAGAAGGGACATATCAGACCCCCATCTTCGTCCGTGGCGGCAGGGTTCTTCTTTGTGAAGAAAAAAGATGACTGTCTACATCCCTGTTTAGATTTATGGGCATTAAATCAAATTACTATCCGTGGTCCATACCCTCTTCCTCTGATTCCTGATTTGTTCATCCAGGTTGTGGGAGCTAAGGTAGTCTCCAAGTCGGATTCAAGGGGAGCCTCCAATCTGGTTAGAATCAGAGAGGGGGAAGTCCAGAGCTGTAAAGTCGAGGTCGGTGATCATTTTGGTGGAGTCGGAATTGTAGTCGGTATAAAATGCAGGGCTGTGGAGTCGGTAAACCAAACCTTCGACTCCAACTCCGACTCCTCAATTTCCATGACACCCACTCCAACTCCGACTCCACGATTCCATCGTATATTGCTTTGGAATTCCTAACTAAATAAACCATCATTTCTCTCCCTAGCTCAGCAGCACCTCTCCCTACTCTGCCTGTCTGAAGGGTAGGGTCTTTATGACCGACAAGTCTTGAATCTGGAATTTCTATGAACAATAAAATATTTCAGTCTATGTGAAGAAGCCAGTGCCAGGTCCTACTTGTGCACCGAAGTATACCCAGAAGTGTAGTGTTTGGTATCATAAGTATTTTTTCTCAGGAGTTGGAGCCAAAACCAGGAGTGGGTGATAAATGAAGAATTTGTGCTTTTGTTTCTATTATACCTTTTCTTTGATTGTTCTTCACCTGGTTTTGACACCCACTCCTGAAAAAATATACTGACCGAATACTGACCAAATACTGATAGTGGGGCCGTGGCCAAATACGGATAGTGGGGCTATGGCCTAAGGCCAAGGATTGAAACTCACAATTTAATCATTGAATTCGGGTTTTTTCTTTTTGTCCCATTGCCACAGGTATATAAAATCCAGCACCTAAATATGCAGCCTGCCCCTTCAAACATTTGTGAAAGATTGACTCATTTTAAAGAGCATCCTGAATTCAGCATGTTTCTGTAAGGCCTCATACCCATATGTGAGAAAAAAAAGGTCCGTATTCTAGACCGAAGAAACGGACGAGTGCCATGCGAGTGTCATGCGACTGCTATGCGATTTTTCACACCTAGCATCCGTATGGCATCTATATACAATGCGTTTTTTTTCTCTGCAGCTATTATTCTGCAATCACTTACAGGATCATTTACAGTGTTCTGTGCTACAGAATGGTAATGTATCCGTAAAAATCAGATGGCATACAGATGGTCCTCATGCCGTCCGTTTTTTTTCCTCGCACCTATTGACTTGCATTGGCGAGTCTCGTCCGAGATACGCGGCAATATGCAGCATGCTGCGATTTTTTTTCTCAGTTCGATTTCAGCTGAGAAAAAAAATCGCAAATTAGATGTAACCCATTGATTAACATTGGTCAGAGTGCAATCCGATTTTTTATCGGATTGCACTCTTCCGTTTTTCTCGCAAGTGAGCCCTAATAACATGTTGTCACAAGTCAGTTCATGAAAGTCCAAAACAGACATGGTTGGGTGAGTTTGGAGTGGAAGAACTTGACTGACCTCAACTCTATCAGATACATTTTGGTTGAACTAGAGATTACAAGCCAGGTCCTCTTGTCCAACATCAGTCGCTAACCTGATAAATTCTCTTCTGGATGAATAGATAAAAAATTGCACACAAAAAAAAAAAGGTTTTTTTAAAATGCCTTCCAAATGCGTGGGAGCTGTAATATTTGCAAAACGAGATCAACTCCATATTAATGACCATGCATTTAGAATGGAATATCATAAAAGCTCCTTTGGGATTAATGTGTATGTGTCCCAATTGTTTTATCCCAATAGTGTGTAATAGGTTCTGCATGTGTAAATCTTAAGGTGAATGAGAATTATAATCAGTTTTTGTATAAATTGTAGGAAACTATAAACAAAAAGAAAAAGCAAAAAAAACAGTCCATTGGAAGACGCCGGTAACAGATAATGAAGATGAGGAGGTGCAGCCAAGGTAAGCAAGAAATATGGCTATCATTCCGGTATTGTTACATTGTAGTATAAGGCTCTGTTCACATGTCCAGTAGTTATTTCCATTTTTGGATCCATTTGATATGATAAAAATGGAAATATTCAATGCAAAATTATGTCATTTAAATAGGGACGAGAATGTCTTAAATTGTCTTCTTTTTTTACTGCAGTCCATTTTTTTAGCATGATAAATGTGAGGAGCTGCCCATTTTCTAAAGACTATGATACTTTTCCAGCAACGGACCACCATTTTTGTTAATATTATTATTGTGTTTTATTAGTGATTTACTTGTCATGTTTTATATAGTTCTGCTAACTTGTCAGTGTGTACACTAGATTCACTTGTAAAATGTCCAGCATTCCACTAATCTGTATCTCAGGACATCTTTATCACAGGAGTCCATTGTTTCAACAGCCAATGGTCTCATTAGTGGATTGAGACACAGTGGAGCCGTCATCACAGGGGGTCTTACATCTTTTCTCAAATGAAGGCTTCTAGAATATTCTTCATTGCTTTTGGCTTACAGTGAATGCTTGAGTGGGAGGGTGATCACTTCTGTGCTGGGAGGTGGCTGACCCCAGAGATGTAGAGAAAAAGACATGTTTTAGTGGGAGAGTTGATGGAAGGACACTGGAGAGATAGGACCTATGGCTGTGGCAGAAGAGATGATGGATGGATGGCTTGTGGAGTGTTGGAGCTCAGTTATCAACTGATCCCAGGTTGAGAACTTAAGGACTGAGAGAACTGTATTTTGGCCATTTACTTGGAATGCAAAATTATGTCATTTAAATGGGGACAATAATGTCTTAAATTGTCTTCTTTTTTTACTGCAGTCCATTTTTTTAGCATGATAAAAGTCAGTGGTACATGGATCTTAATGGATGTCATCTGCCGTGCCACCTGTTAACTAATTGTTTTTTAGAACTGTGAATGCCCAGAACACTGGAGGTGTTCAGAGACACTTGTAGTAAAAATTAATTTGTAGCAAGCTGTAAATGTTTTGTGCTACATGTTTTCCCAGACATTCGTGCCTGAATACGCCTGGGAAGAAAAGGAGAAGAGGATGTATAATATATATGTATATATACAGTACAGACCAAAAGTTTGGACACACCTTCTCATTTAAAGATTTTTCTGTATTTTCTTGACTATGAAAATTGTACATTTACACTGAAGGCATCAAAACTATGAGTTAACACATGTGGAATTATATACTTAACAAAAAAGTGTGAAACAACTGAAAATATGTGAGATTTCTTGCTTTATAAATGGGGTTGGCACCATCAGTTGTGTTGTGCAGAAGTCTGGTGGATACACAGCTGATAGTCCTACTGAGTAGACTGTTAGCTGCTTTTTTCTTGCCATAATACAAATTCTAAGTAAAGAAAAACGAGTGGCCATCATTACTTTAAGAATTGAAAGTCAGTCAGTCCGAAAAATTGGGAAAACTTTGAAAGTGTCCCCAAGTGCAATTGCAAAAACCATCAAGCGGTACAAAGAAACTGGCTCACATGAGGACCGCCCCAGGAAAGGAAGACCAAGAGTCACCTCTGCTTCTGAGCATAAGTTTATCCGAGTCACCAGCCTCAGAAATCACAGGTTAACAGCAGCTCAGATTAGAGACCAGGTCAATGCCACACAGAGTTCTACCAGCAGACACATCTCTTCAACAACTGTTAAGAGGAGACTTTGTGCAGCAGGCCTTCATGGTAAAATAGCTGCTAGGGAACCACTGCTAAGGACAGGCCACAAGCAGAAGAGACTTGTTTGGGCTAAAGAACACAAGGAATGGACATTAGACCAGTGGAAATCTGTGCTTTGGTCTGATGAGTCCAAATTTGAGATCTTTGGTTCCAACCACCATGTCTTTGTGTGACGCAGAAAAGATGAACAGATGGACTCTACATGCCTGGTTCCCACCGTGAAGCATGGAGGAGGAGGTGTGATGGTGTAGGGGTGCTTTGCTGGTGACAATGTTGGGGATTTATTCAAAATTGAAGGCATACTGAACCAGCATGGCTACCACAGCATCTTGCAGCGGCATGCCATTCCATCCGGTTTGCGTTTAGTTGGACCATCATTTATTTTTCAACAGGACAATGACCCCAAACACACCTCCAGGCTGTGTAAGGGCTATTTGACCAAGAAGGAGAGTGATGGGGTGCTACGCCAGATGACCTGGCCTCCACAGTCTCCAGACCTGAACCCAATCGAGATTGTTTGGGGTGAGCTGGACCGCAGAGTGAAGGCAAAAGGGCCAACAAGTGCTAAGCATCTCTGGGAACTCCTTCAAGATTGTTGGAAGACCATTTCCGGTGACTACCTCTTGAAGCTCATCAAGAGAATGCCAAGATTGTGCAAAGCAGTCATCAAAGCAAAAGGTGGCTACTTTGAAGAACCTAGAATATAAGACATATTTTCAGTAGTTTCACACTTTTTTGTTAAGTATATAATTCCACATGTGTTAATTCATAGTTTTGATGCCTTCAGTGTGAATGTACAATTTCCATAGTCAAGAAAATACAGAAAAATCTTTAAATGAGAAGGTGTGTCCAAATTTTTGGTCCATACTGCATATACAGGTGCATCTCACTAAATAAGAATATTATCAAAATATTAATTTATTTCAGTCTTTCAATACAAAAAGTGAAACTCCTATATTATATAGAGTCATTACGAACAGAGTGATCTATTTCAAGTGTTTATTTCTGTTAATGCTGATGATTATGGCTTACAGCCAATGAAAGCACAAAAGTCATTATCTCAGTAAATTAGAATACTTTATAACAACAGCTTGATAAATGTTTTTAAAATCTGAAATGTTTCCCTACTGAAATGTGTGTTCACTAAATGCACTCAATACTTGGTCGGGGCTCCTTTTGCATCAATTACTGCATCACTGTGGCGTGGCATGGAGGCGATCAGCCTGTGGCACTGCTGAGGTGTTATGGAAGCCCACTTTGCTTTGATAGCAGCCTTCAGCTCGTCTGCATTGTTGGTTCTGGTGTCTCTCATCTTCCTCTTGACAAGGTCTGACGAGTTTACTGGCCAATCAAGCACAGTGATACTGTTGTTTTTAAACCAGGTATTGGTACTTTTGGCAGTGTGGACAGGTGCCAAGTCCTGCTGGAGAATGAAATTTCCTTCTACCAAATTTTGTTAGAAAAGTGAAGCATGAAGTGCTCTTAAATTTCCTGGTAGATGGCTGTGCTGACTTCAGTCTGGATAAAACACAGTAGACCTACACCAGCAGATGACATGGCTCCCCAAACCATCACTGATTGTGGAAACTTCACACTAGACCTCAAGCAGCTTGGATTGTGTGCCTCTTCACTTTTCTTCCAGACTCTGGGACCTTGATTTCCAAATGAAAATTGGAACGCTGGGACCCTCTGCTGTGTGTCAATGACTGCCTTCTGCGTTCAAGTCAGCAGTCTTCCCTATGATTGTGGAGCCTACTTAAACAGACTAAAGGCCCCGTCACACTAAGCGATGCAGCAGCGATCCCGACAACGATACGACCTGTCAGGGATCGTTGCTGCATCGCTAATACATCGCTGGTGAGCTGTCAAACAGGCAGGCTCACCAGCGATGAGGGGAGCAGCGATATCGTGGAAAGAATCGTTCCACGATGTCCTGCTCCCGTTACCAGCCTGCTGCTTAAGCAGGAGCAGGCTGGTAACTATGGTAAATATCGGGTTACTAAGTGCGCGTGTGCCCCTAGTAACCCGCTGTTTACCATGGATACCACTGTGCTACGGTGCGCTGGAGCCTCCGCTCAACGTAGCAGAGTGGTATCTATGGTAAACAGCGGGTTACTGAGTGCGCGCGTGCCCCTAGTAACCCGATATTTACCATGGTTACCAGCCAGATCGTTGGTCCCGCTGGTCACACACAGCGATGTGTGCTGGCCAGCGGGAGGCCAACGACCAAAAAATGGTCCAGGACACTTTGCAACGATCAGCGACCTCACAGCAGGGGCCTGATCGTTGCAAAGTGTCACACATAGCGACATCGCTGGTGAGGTCGCTGGTGAGTCACCAAAACCGTGACACAGCAGCGATCTCGCTAGCGATATCGCTTAGTGTGACGGGGCCTTAAGGGACCTAAACGCTTAGGAAGCCTTTGCAGGTGTTTTTTGTTAATTCTTTTAATTTACTGAGATAATTACTTACGTGTTTTCATTGGCTTTAACCCATAATAATCAACATTAACAGAAATAAACACAAATAAGTCACTCTGTTTGTAATGACTCTACATAATATGAGTTTCACTTTTTGGATTGAAGAACTGAAATAAATTAACTTTTTGATATTCTAATTTAGTGAGATGCACATGTATGTGTATATATACACTGCTCAAAAAAATAAAGGGAACACTTAAACAACACAATGTAACTCCAAATCAATAAATCTTCTGTGAAATCTACCTGTCCAGTAATGAAGCAACACTGATCTGATTGTGAATCAATTTCTCCTGCTGTTGTGCAAATGGAACAGACAACTGGTAGAAATAGGCAATTAGCAAGATACTCCCTATAAAAGAGTGGTTCTGCAGGTGGTGACCACAGACCATTTCTCTGTTCTCATCCTTTTTGGCTGTTGTTTTGGTCACTTTTTCATTTTGCCATTGCTCTCATCCCTAGAGGTACCGTAGCATGAGGCGGTATCTACAGTACAACCCACAGAAGTTGCTCAGGTAGTGCAGTTCATCCAGGATGGCACATCAATGCGAGCTGTGGCAAGAAGGGTAGCTGTGTGTGTCAGCACAGTGTCCAGAGCATGGAGCAGATACCAGGAGATGTGGAGGGAGCCATAGGATTGCAACAACCCAGCAGCAGGACCGTTACCTCCTCCTTTGTGCAAGGAGGAACAGGAGGAGCTCTGCAAAATGACCTCCAGCAGTTCACAGATGTCCATGTGTCTGCACAAACGGTTAGAAACCGACTCCATGAGGGTGGTATGAGGGCCCGACGTCCACAGATGGGGGTTGTGCTCACAGCCCAACACCGTGCAGGACGCTTTGCATTTGCCAGAGAACACCAGGATTGGCAAAGTCGCCACTGGCGCTCTGTGCTCTTCACAGATGAAAGCAGGTTCACACTGAGCACATGTGACAGACGTGACAGATTCTGGAGACGCCATGGAGAGAGATCTGTTGCCTGCAACATCCTTCAGCATGACTGGTTTGGCTGTGGGTCAGTAATGATGTGGGGTGGCATTTCTTTTGAGGGCCGCACAGCCCTCCATGTGCTCGCCAGAAGTAGCCTGACTGCCATTAGGTACCAAGATGAGATCCTCAGACCCCTTGTGAGACCATATGCTAGTTCAGTTGGCCCTGGGTTCCATCTAATGCAGGACAATGCCAGACCTCATGTGGCTTGAGTGTGTCAGCAGTTCCTGCAAGATGAAGGCATTGAAGCTATGGACTGGCCCGCCCATTCCCCAGACCTGAATCTGATTGAGCACATCTGGAACATCATGTCTCGCTCCATCCACCAATGTCACGTTGCACCACAGACTGTCCAGGAGTTGGCAGATGCTGTAGTCCAGCTCTGGGAGGAGATCCCACAGGAGACCATCCGCAACCTCATCCGGACCATGCCCAGGCGTTGTAGGGAGGTCATACAGGCACGTGGAGGCCACACACAATACTGAGCCTCATTTTGACTTGTTTTAAGGACATTATATCAAAGATGATACAACGAGTAATCAGTTAGGAAAAGACACTGTAGTGCTGTCATACATGTATATGTTTTATAAAGCAAAAGAAAATCGTATATAAGAAGAGTTTAAGTGAAAAAATATACAACGTATACCTCAGATATATTGTGTTCAGGAAAGCTACTGTTTACTCGTTGTATCATGAAATGATGTGTTTATATGTTATAAAATATGACATTGTTTCTGTATAGATCCTCATCCCTGATGAAAATCATGTTATGATTGAAACCATCGTCGGATTTTTTCTTTTGGATCAAATGAATAAAAGGATCTTCTTTTTGCATATTATCTCCTTGTCTTCCAGGATAGTATATTATATATTGGACATCTTTTTCCTGAGCACCAGAATATTATCGGTTGAACACAGCCTTATCCTCTATTATTACCATCATTTTATAGACGGTCATCTTGGCTAGCTCATACATAAATATGACTTGTAACTATGTAGTATATGATTTGTTACACAGAGTCCCGTCAAGTCACTGCTTAGTTATTGTTTTGCTCCAAAAAATCAACATTTTAATTTTTATTCAAGGACAGAAATCCTTAAAGAAGTCGTCCTCTACTTTCACATTGATGCCCCATCCGTAGGGCATCAACAATTAAAAACACAAGAAATGCACTGTACAAGACCACAACATTATACTCTCATGGTCAATCCTCAATTCATATTATAATTAAAATATCGCAGAATGCAAAAATACCCCACAGCAAACCCAAGACAGTATATCAATGCCAAAGTAGTGGACAACCCCTTTAACTGTATTGACTGAACAGTACCATTATATGCCACCATAACATTACTAAATATGTAACTGTAACGAATACTGCCATATAGCTAGTAAATTATAAAATAATACTTTTCTAACATGACTTTAGCACCACCATACTGTAACTGAAAAGCAACATCATATTGTGACTTGATTGCTTGGGGGCTCAGCAGTTGGATCCCCAGCAATCAGTATGTTGTCACTTAATTCTAATTCTCATATAGAAGTTGGCTAAACCTATAATTTGGTCTTGAATCGGTTGACTATCTAATGTCTGTGGGGGCAGGGCTGATTGTAGCTTTTTTGTTGCCAGACGTGAATATTCAAGTGTCACTGCTCCCAGCAGTTCAATATAAACCTGCAATGAATAGACACAATTCCATCATTGTTTTTTTTGGAGTTTTGCTTTTAAGATATTGATTGTGTGGTAAAAGTGACATGTGAACATGATTCTGCAGGTCATTGCAATTACAGCAGTACCAAACTATCATAGATTTTTACTTTTTGTAAAAAAAAAATGAAGATTTGGTTTGTGATGCCATTTTTGAAGACCTGTTATATTTTTATTCTTCTGTCCATAGAGCAATGTGAGGGCTGTTTCTTGCTTTGTAAGTTGAAATATTTATTGAAATCAATTCAGAGTGCAGAGAACATTTTGATGGCTTTTTGCTGCATTTTTAGGTGTGAAAAAGCAGTTCTATTACTTTTTTTCTCTGTACTGTATGGCTAGGTTGACACATGTTGGGTTTTTCAGTGTTTTTTGCTGCAGATTTTTATGCAAATTTTCAGCTGCATTTTGCAGTACCAGCAAAGTCTATAAGAAACCAGAATTCTCTATTCACACATCTTTTTTTTGCGTAATTTGGGCCTTGGTTGGGTTTTGGAAAATAGAGCATGTCACTTCTTTTAGCGTTTTTCCACCCATAGGAAGTAATGGGTGGGGAAAAAAATGCTGAAAAAACGCAGGTAACGTTTTTTCAGCGGTTTTGATGGCAAAATAGAATGGGGTTCTTTTTTCACAGAACTTTATGTACATGCATAAATAGAGTGTGGGGTTTTTACTCACTTGGGTGTGTCAGGAGGCAAACAGGAAGCATTTTCCTTTAAATGTTCGTGTCAGTTTATTACTTCATAAACCAGGCAAAAGCAAAGGAATACAAACATCCTTTAGTTCAGGCAAAAACAAAGTAAAGAGTCCTTAAGGCAAAGTTTCTGCTTAGCCAGTCGTGTGGGCACACAGGCTGGATAGCATCCCGTTCTCTGGCTCAGTCAGGAGACCACAATACACAAGAGGCCTACTCCCTGCAAACACACAGACCATGTGCCAAACAACGGTCTCCATTTTATAGCTTAACCACACCCAGAGGTGAGGTATGTGGCTAACTAGACCCGCCCATCTCTCCAACTACCCGTAACCCGGGCCAAACAGTCTTATTAGTGCTTATGTGCACTAGAGCAACATTCTGGGTTATGTCACAGAGGACAGACATCTCTTTGATACATACCTCCCATCAACTATGTGTTCATTAGCTACCTTACATACCTCCCCCTCTGCCTATTACAGTGGGGCTTGGCACCTTCTACTACTTGACAAGGGATTCTCGAGAGGGCATCGGCATTACCATGTACAGTTGTGCTCAAAAGTTTACATACCTCGGCAGAATTTTTGCTTTCTTGGCCTTGTTTCAGACAATATGAATGATAACAAAAAAACTTTTTCTCCACTCATGGTTATTGTTTGGGTGAAGCCATTTATTGTCAAACTACTGTGTTTTCTCTTTTTAAATCTTAATAACAACCAAAAACATCCAAATGACCCTGATCAAAAGTTCACATACCCTGGTGATTTTGGCCTTTTAACATGCACAGAATTTGTCACAAATGGGTTTGAATGGCTACTAAAGGTAACATCCTCACCTGTGACCTGTTTGCTTGTAATCAGTATGTGTGCATAAAAGCTGAGTGAGTTTCTGGGATCCAGACAGACTCTTGCATCTTTCATTCAGCCACTGACGTTTGTGGATTGTGAGTTATGGGGAAAGCAAAAGAATTGTCAATGCATCTATGGGAAACGGTAGTTAACTGTATAACACAGGAAAGGAACACAAAGAGATATCCAGGGAATTGATAATGCCAGTCAGCAGCATTCAAACTGTGATTAACAAATGGATAATCAGGGGCTTTGTAAAAACCAAGCCACGGTCAGGTAGACCAACAAAAATTTCGGCCACAACTGCTAGGAAAATTGTTCGGGATGCAAAGAAAAGCCCACAAATAATAGCTGAAATTCAGCACTCTCTGAAAACTAGCGGTTTGGCTGTTTCAAGATGTACAATAAGGAGGCACTTGAAGAAAAGTGGACTGCCGGGTTGAGTCACCAGAAGAAATCCATTACTGCGCAAATGCCATAAAGTATCTCGCCTACAATACGCCAAACAGCAAAGAGACAAACCTCAAAACTTCTGGACCAAGGTAATTTGAAGTGATGAGACCAAAATTGAACTCTTTGACCACAACCATAAACGTTACATTTGGAGATAGGTCAACAAGGCCTATGATGAAAGGAACACCATTCCTACTGTAACGCATGGAGGTAGCTAGCTGATGTTTTGGGGATGTGAGAGCTACAAAGGCACAGGAAACTTGGTAAAAGTTGAAGGAAAGTTGAATGCAGCACCTTATCATAAAATACTAGAGGCAAATTTGCACTCATCAGCCCGGAAGCTGCGCATGGGAGGTACTTGGACGTTCCAACATGACAATGATCCAAAACACAAGGCCAAGTCGACCTGTCATTGGCTACTGCAGAACAAAGTGAAGATTCTGGAGTGGCCATCTCAGTCTCCTGACCTCAATATCATTAAGCCTCTCTGGGGAGATCTGAAACGCACAGTTCATGCTAGATAACCCAGGAATTTACAGGAACTGGAGGCTTTTTGCCAAGAAGAATGGGCAGCTTTACCATGTGAGAACATAAAGAATCTCATCCACAACTACCACAAAAGACTTCAAGCTGTCATTGATGGTAGGGGGGGGCAATACACGGTATTAAGAACTGGGTTATGTGAACTTTTGATCAGGGTCATTTGGATGTTTTTGGTTGTCATTAAGATTTAAAAAGAGAGCACAGTAGTTTGACAATAAGTGGCTTCACCCAACCAATAACCATGAGTGGAGAAAAAGTTTTTTTGTTATCATTCATATTCTCTGAAACAAGGCCAAGTGAGCAAAAATTTTGCCGGGGTATGTAAACTTTTGAGCACAACTATAGCTTCGCTGCTCTATGTTCTACCTGGAAGTTGAAATCCTGTAGGGCTAAAAACCAGCGGGTGACCCTAGCGTTTTTTCCTTTTTTTCCCCTTCATTCATCTGAGTGGGGCATGGTCGAATACAAATCTAAACTTTCGTGCGATAGTACCGTAACGTGTCCACCACCCACTTTATGGCCAAGCACTCTTTCTCTATGATAGAATAATTTTTCTCGCATGAGTACAGCTTCCCACTCAGGTAGAGAACAGGGTGCACCTCCCTGTGTATCTCCTGGGAAAGGACTGCTCCTAATGTGACATCTGATGCTTCTGTTTGGAGTATAAATTTTTTCTTGAAGTTGGGGGCAACCAGAACCGGTTGCCTACACAGAGCCACTTTCATTTCTTGAAAGGCCGTCTCCGCCTCTACAGTCCATTTGGCCATGGCTCATTTTGTTCCCTTAATGAGATCAGTCAGGGGTGCGGCCATCATGACGAAGTTTGGGATGAACCTCCTGTAGTATCGCACGATTCCCAGAAAGGTTCTAACTTGCTTCCTCGACAGTGGTTTCGGCCAAGCTTGGATTGGTTCCAATTTAGTGATTTGGGGTTTGATCTCGCCTCTACTCACTACATATCCCAGGTATTTGACTACTACTTTCCCCATGGCACAATTTTTTCAGATTTATTGAAAACCCCGCCTTCTTTCGAGCATCAAACACCACCTGGACCTTTTCCAGATGACTTTTCCAGTCCAGTTTGCAATATCATCCAGGTACAGTTAGGTGCATATATATTTGGACAGAGACAACATTTTTCTAATTTTGGTTCTAGACATTACCACAATGAATTTTAAACAAAACAATTCAGATGCAGTTGAAGTTCAGACTTTCAGCTTTCATTTGAGGGTATCCACATTAAAATTGGATGAAGGGTTTAGGAGTTTCATCTCCTTAACATGTGCCACCCTGTTTTTAATAGGACCAAAAGTAATTGGACAATTGACTCCAAGGCTATTTCATGGACAGGTGTGGGCAATCCCTTTCTTATGTCATTTTCAATTAAGCAGATAAAAGGCCTGGAGTTGATTTGAGGTGTGGAGCTTGCATTTGGAAGGTTTTGCTGTGAAGTAAACATGCGGTCAAAGGAGCTCTCCATGCAGGTGAAACAAGCCATCCTTAGGCTATGTGCCCACGATGCAGAAATGAAGCAGAAAATTTCTGCAGCATTTCTGCATCTCCCTGGCAGAAAAAACGCATGCAGATTGTGCATGCGTTTTTCCTGCCAGGGACATGCGGAAATGAAGATTTGTTCATTTGCATTTCCGCATGCGGGTGTCAAGCGCTTTCCAAGTGATTTTAGCATCACTTGGAAAGTGCTTGACAACTAGGTCACACTATATAAATCCATGCAACCGGCATGGATTTATACAGTGTGACCGTAAAGAATGTTAAAAATAAAAAATAAATCTTTACTTACCTTCCGATGGCCCCTGGTGTCTTGCTGCGCTCATGTGCTGGCTGCCGGCACATCGCGGGACACTGTACTGAAGGATCTGCCGTGACATGACTGCCCTTCGCGATCTGCTCGCTAGCACAGGGAAGGAGTCCGGGGGCCGTCGGAAGGTGAATATAATCTTTATTTTTTATTTTATTCTTTTTTTTTACAAGTTTTATGGTACCTGGGTCCGGAGGAGAGTCTCCTCTTCTCCACACCCGGGTACCATCCGCACATTAGAACGCATGGAATGCGCATGTACAGATGCAGTGATGCGTTTTTCATGCTTTCTAATGCAAGTCAATGGCAGCGAAAACGCAGCGCTTCCGCAAAATTAATGGACATGCTGCGGATTTTTGAGCGCAGCATAAACGCTGCGGAAAAATCCACAGCATGGGCATTGAAAGTGCGGAATTGCATTGGTGACCATGAGGGAAGGTTTCCCAAGCGTTTACGCTGCGGAAATTGCGCAGTGTAAATGCTTGAAAAACGCATCGTGGGCACACAGCCTTAAGCTGCAAAAACAGAAAAAAAAAACATCCGAGAAATTGCTACAATATTAGGAGTGGCAAAATCTACAGTTTGGTACATCCTGAGAAAGAAAGAAAGCACTGGTGAACTCATCAATGCAAAAAGACCTGGGCGCCCACGGAAGACAACAGTGGTGGATGATCGCAGAATAATCTCCATGGTGAAGAGAAACCCCTTCACAACAGCCAACCAAGTGAACAACACTCTCTAGGAGGTAGGCGTATCAATATCCAAATCTACCATAAAGAGAAGACTGCATGAAAGTAAATACAGAGGGTTCACTGCACGGTGCAAGCCACTCATAAGCATCAAGAATAAAAAGGCTAGACTGGACTTTTCTAAAAAACATCTAGAAAAGCCAGCACAGTTGTGGAAGAACATTCTTTGGACAAATTAAACCAAGATCAATCTCTACCAGAATGATGGAAAGAGAAAAGTATGGCGAAGGCATGGTATAGCTCATGATCCAAAGCATACCACATAATCTGTAAAACACTGCGGAGGCAGTGTGATCGCTTGAGCATGCATGGCTGCCAGTGGCACTGGGTCACTAGTGTTTATTGATGATGTGACACAGGACAGAAGCAGCCGAATGAATTCTGAAGTATTCAGAGCCATACTGTGTGCTCAGATCCAACCAAATGCAGCCAAACTGATTGGTCGTCGTTTCAGACTACAGATGGACAATGACCCAAAACATAAAGCCAAAGCAACCCAGGAGTTTATTAAAGCAAAGAAGTGGAATATTCTTGAATGGCCAAGTCAGTCACCTGATCTCAACCCAATTGAGCATGCATTTCACTTGTTAAAGACTAAACTTCAGACAGAAAGGCCCACAAACAAACAGCAACTGAAAACCACCGCAGTGAAGGCCTGGCAGAGCATCAAAAAGGAGGAAACACAGCATCTGGTGATGTCCATGAGTTCAAGACTTCAGGCAGTCATTGCCAACAAAAGGTTTTCAACCAAGTACTAGAAATGAACATTTTATTTACAATTATTTCATCTGTCCAATTACTTTTGGTCCCTTTAAAAACAGGGTGGCACATGTTAAGGAGCTGAAACTCCTAAACCCTTCATCCAATTTTAATGTGGATACCCTCAAATGAAAGCTGAAAGTCTGTGAACTTCAACTGCATCTGAATTGTTTTGTTTAAAATTCATTGTGGTAATGTCTAGAACCAAAATTAGAAAAATGTTGTCTCTGTCCAAATATATATGGACCTAACTGTATATCATTAAGTATTTCTTATGGGGTGCAAGGATTCAATCCATGACTCTCTGGAAGGTGTCAGGTGTTCCCTGCAGTCCAAACTGCATCCGAACATATTGGAAGCATCTGTCCGGCATAGATAACTCAGTCTTCTCTTTAGGCTCCCTGTGAAATAGGGATCTGCCAATATTCCTTCATCAACTCCAAGGCGGTTATGTACCTTGCTGGCCCAAGTCTCTAAATCAGCTCATAGACACGCTGTATCGTATATTGGTCGAATTTAGAGACCTCATTCAACTACCGATAGTCATTGCAGATTCTCCATTCGCCATCTCGTTTTGAGACCAGTACAGTTGGGCTCGACCAACTGCTCTTGGATTCCTCAATGACCCTGAGTTTCAGCTTACGACTCACTTCTATGGAGAGCAACTCTCGTCAGGCCTCAGGAATCTGATAGGGCTTCAAGTTCACGCGCACATGAGGTTCCGTCAGAACCTCGTGCTTTATAACCTTTGTGTATCCCGGAAATTTCGAGAACAGATCCCTGTTCTTCTGTAGCAATTCCCGACACTGCTGTTTTTGGTCTTTCATTAGTGTCTCCGCTATTGCGACTCCTCCAACCTCGCCTTCTGGTTTGGCCAACAAGCTCGGAGCTTCAACAGCCTCTCTGTCTTGCCACGGTTTGATGAGATTCACGTGATAGATCTGGTATGGCTTACGTCATCCTGGTTGATGAATCTTATAATTCTCTTCACAAACCTTTTTCACCACCTCATAGTGCTATTGCCACTTGGCCAAGAACTTACTTTCAACAGTAGGAATTAACACAAGGACTCTGTCACCAGGAATGAACTGCCGCACTCTGGCTGATCGGTTGTAGACCCTGACCTGAGCCTCTTGTGCCCGGAGGTGATGTTATTTTATGATGGACATCACCTTCGCAATCCTCTCCTTTATCAGGGCTACATGCTCGATGATGCTCCTCTGGGGTGTGACCTTGGCTTTCCAGGTTTCCTTTGCTACATCCAGGAGACCCCGCAGATGTCTGCTATACAGGAGTTCAAATGGCGAGAACCCAGTAGAGGCCTGTGGAACCTCTCAGATAGAGAACAACGGATACGACAGGAGACAATCCCAGTCTCTGCCATCCTTTTCTATGACCTTCCTCAGCACAGTTTTGTTGAACCTCTCCACGAGGCCATCTGTCTGAGGATGGTATACTGATGTTTTCAGTTGGGAGATTTGCAAGACCTTACGCAATTCCTTCATCACCTTACTCAAAAAGGGTGTTCCCTGGTCGGTCAGGATCTCTGTTGGTAACCCTGTCCGGGAGAAAACATTGACCAACTCGCGAGTTATACTCTTAGCTGAGGAGTTTCTCAGAGGGATCGCTTCAGGATAGCGGGTGGCATAGTCCAAGATGACCAATATATATTGATGCCCACAAGTAGATTTATCGAGGGGACAGACCAAATCCATAGCAATTCTCTCGAACGGCACTTCAATGATGGGCAAAGGCACGAGGCGACTTCGAAAGTGAGAGGTGGGGACGGATAATCTGGCATGTAGGGCAGGACCTGCAATACTTTACTATTTCCTGGTGAAATCCAGGCCAATAAGGCTTCTGCATGATTCGTTCCTGCATTTTTCCACTCCCAGATGTCCTCCCAAGACATGTCAATGGCCATGTCCAACACCCTTAGTCTGTAGGGCCCTGTACCAATAACTGTTCCACAAGCTCCTCCCTCACTTTCGTAACACGGTACAACTCCCCACTCAACATTAAATAGAGAAGTCTTGTGTCAGCCCCCGGCTCCTGTGCAATCCCATTCATGACCGTGACATTATTAAAGGCTTCCCTCATAGTTAGGTCCCTATGTTGGGCATATCCAAAATTCTCACTGGTCACCCCTAACTCCGGAATGTCTGACTCAGGAGACACTATCGCCTCATCATCCACAAGAACACAAAAGAGAAATCCGTCTGACTCTGGGTGTGGTGATACCACTTATGCTATGTTCACACACGTTGTTTTTTTCTGCTGAAAATCTGCTGCTAACTTTTCTGGCAGGAAAACAGTTGCGTAAAAAACATGCGTATTTGCTGCGGATTTTGTTGCGTGTTTGCTGCGTATTTTTGACCAGCCATTACTTCCTATGGGTTAAAATACGCAGCAAAAACTCAGGTGCGTTTTCTGCGCAGAAATGCTGAAAGAAGTGGCATGTTCTATTTTCCAATTACGCAAGCAAGGCAGAAAATACGCAGCAAACAAAAAGCAACATGTGTGAACAGAGAATTCTGGTTTCTCATAGACTTTGCTGGTACTGCTAGACCCAGCTGAAAATTTTCATAAGAATCTGCTGCAAAATACGCAGCAAAACACAACGTGTGTGAACAAACTGGTTTCTTATCAAAGCAAGCGAGCCCAGAACCCTTCCCCAACAGATCCCAAAACAAACAAAAGTCCCGGCCGATAATGATGGGGTGCAACAAGTCTTGGACAACAGCGACCTCGTGGGACTCAATACCGTGGCCCGTTTCATTGTCCACTCTGGCCGTGGGGAAGTCTTTAGCATCACTATGAATGCTTCTTTCCTGGGATCAGTTGGAGAGGAAATGTGGCCTTCACAAGTGTCACCAGACTCCCGGAGTCCAGCAGTCCCGTTACCTGCCAACAATTTACCTTCATAGGACATGCTTGTGGCCCCTCGTTGGGTGACAGTTCACACTGCAGGCCAGACACTGCAGTCCATCTGCTCGAGGGTCAGGGGACAACGGGCAGCTATATGGCCTGGGCCGCTGCACTTCCAGTAAATAATTTCACTCGTAGGGACTTTGAGCATTACCTTCCCCGCCCCTTTGGACCTGGGACGTCCCACCCCCTTTTGGGTCTCCGCCCCCTGTATTGAGTGGGCTGCCTTCCCAGGGAGCCCTCAACCCCTTGTTGTCTCTCGACCAGTCCATCTACATTCCGGGGATCACCTTGGGCAAAACAGGTCTTTACTGGCTTCGGCATGGAATGCACAAACCGATCCATCATCACTCGCTTTACCATCAGCGCAGGGGTAGAGGACTCCGGCTGCAGCCATTTTTGACCAGGTGCAAAAGGTCAAACATTTGGGAGCGAGGGGGTTTGTACCGGTAATACTCTCAGCGGTGGACCCACTGTGCCCTGACAGTCAACGTCACCCCCAGGTGAATTTCGGTTTTAAGTTTTCCATATTCCTTGGCGTCCTGCAGAGCTAAGTCATAGTAAGCCTTCTGGGACTCCCCCATCAAGTATGGCACCAGCACTTCTGCCCACTGCTCTGTCTGAAGTTTCTCCCTCTCGGTGACCCTTTCAAATACAGTCAGGAAGGCCTCTGTCATCCCCTGGGTCATTTTCTGTAGGGCTCTCCTTACTGCCTTCCAGATAGAAAAATCGTCCACTGACCTGGTCTTTGCGGTCGCCGTGCCACCGATCGTCTCTGCAAGTAACTTGAACTGCTGTTGCTGTTGATGATACTCATCCTGTTGCTGCTGCTTCTGGAGCTGGATCTGCTGCATCAGCAACTTAGTGGTCTCTTGTTGCACCATTTGTTGCTACTGCATTAATTGCTGGTGTTGCTGATGTTGTGCCTGCTGCGCCTGCACCAAATGTTTCAGCAGGTCCTCCATTTTGTCTGCTGTCACTTGCTGGCTTGTGGCAGACTTCACCCTGAACATGCAGTCTTCCTTTTAGCGGTCACACGTTTCTGCTGGGAATGCTGTCCAAACTACTAACACCAATTGTGGGGTTTCTACTCACTTGTGTTCATCGAGAAGCATTTTCCTTTAAATGTCCATGTCGGTTTATTACTTCATCAACCAGGCAAAAGGAATACAAACAGCCTTTAATTCATGCAAAAACTAAGTAAAAAGTCCTTAAGGCAAAGTCTCTGGTTAGCCAGTCGTGTGGGCACACAGGCTGTGGATAGCATCCCTTTCACTGGCTCAGTCATGAGACCACAACACACAGGAAGCGTTCTCCCTCCAAACACACAGACCATGTGCCAAACACCGGCCTCCTTTTTATATTTTAACCACTCCCAGAGGTGAGGTATGTGGCTAGCTAGACTCGCCCATCTCTTCCAACTACCCGTAACCCGGTCCCAGGTGCACCAAACAGTCCTCTTACTGCTTGCGTGCACTGGAGCAACATTCCGGGTTACATCAGAAGACAGACATCTCTGTGATACATACCTCCCATCAACTATGTGTCCCTTAGCCACCTTACAAGAGACAGTAGGACTGTTAAAAAAAACGCACAAAAAATACAGTAAAACCTGCATTTTTGACACAGCTGATTTCCTGCCAGAGACTAGGTTTTGCTGCAGATTTGTGACGCTGAAAAACCAGACATGTGTGAACAGAGCTTATGTGTTTTTATGCATATGGACATAACAAAATATTTTTAATTGTGTATTTTATTTTAATGAGGGAAGGCAGCACCAGAGCCATTATCTTTACATGAATATATCACAAGAACATTTCATCAGTGTATAAATACAGCACCAGCACCACCATCAGTACTTAAACACAGCTGATACATAAATTCATCACTAGAACCATAATCAGTAATTGAATATAGCACTGGAACCATCATCAATGCACAAGTACAGTATCAGAACCCTCATCATTACTTGAATACATCAGCAGAACCACCAACAGTACATGAATACTTGACTAGAACTACCATACAGAGATAACAATATCACCAGAACCACCATCAATACATTAATACATAATAAAAAAAAAACAGAATTTGTGCATGAGTACTTTTCCAGAATCATCATCAGTACATAGATACAGCACTAAGCTTAAAGGATTTGCCCTGTTAAACTCTGAAAATGTTGTACCTCTGCGCAGTTTGTTATTAAAAAATAAACCAGCTGTACTCATTGTCCCCAGGTCCACTGATACATTTCAGCTGCTGCACTAGTGCCTGGAATTGACTGCAGTCCTGATGTCACTTTGACAATGCGGCAGCTAATAAGTAAGCTCTGCCAGAATAGATAGAATGACTTGCTCAGAGCCGCTGAGCTAGGTTGTTGTCTGACACACTGTCGATGTGACATCAGTAATGCAGCCAATTCCAGACACCGATGCAGAAGACTTAGCACTGCACCTGGAGACAGTTTGTAATGCACGTATTTTATGTTTATACAGTATAACAAACTGCACTTGGGTAAAAAAAAATTCTGAATTGTGACACCTCCTTTAAAGGTGCTCTGTCAGCACAAAATTACTGCTCAAACAAAGTACAAGCTCTCGGTGCATCACCGCTGGGCCAATAATTTAAATTTCACTTTCTCATCTGCTTTGTTTCCATCTATCTCTGCCTTTCTCAGGCCTTATGAATTTAGAGCTGATAATCAGAGAAGAAAGGAGTATGAAGCAGATGTAAAGGTGAATTTAAATGATTGGCACAGCCGTGAAGAACCAAGCACATGTACTTAGCTTGAAGAGTCATCCTTTGCTGAGTCCCTTTAATACAGCAATCAATTGCAATGTCAAATCTTGCCCCAACATATACATTTTTATCTCCCAAATCTATAACTCCCAGTATGTCCATAACAATGGTTAGGAGATATTAAGCGTTGCTATCAGTCAACATCAGACTGCGGACTATACAGAAGCCACAGTACTGATGAGACAGGCAACATCACAAATAAACATTTATATCCCGGTACTTTATAAGCAACATCTTCTCTGATTGGTGTTGTTTTCTTTCTATTCTTCTCCATGTTGTCCAGACGCCATGATGACTTTTCACATCCACAGCTTGTGTCTACAGACTTCCATCTTCTCTAGTCTTCTGCAGCACATCCCAACACAGTACCTTTCAAAATAAGAGTATCATTATAATGTTCCTGATTGAAAATATCTGCCCTATGCTGCAGGGCTGTGGAGTCGGAGTCGTGGAGTCGGTGTCCATTTTGATGGAGTTGGAATCGGAGTTGGTATAAAATGGACCGACTCCAACTCCTAAAATATATAATAAATTGGGTACAGTAGTTCAATGAAGTTTGTGGGGAATATTTTTTTCATAATAATTTGGGAAATTTATGAAATGTCCTATAAATGTCTGTCCTATTCCTCATCTAAGGGTCTAGGACGTGCAAGAAAGAGTTTCCAGTTTGTCAGGGAGCGCTTCCAGGTGATTCATTACTTACTCCAAATCTTTCAGGAATAATCCAGTTTATTTTTATACAAACAACGCGTTTCGGCTATACATAACATTAGCCTTCATCAGGTAAAATCATAATTGTCTTTAAAGGATACATTTATATAGAATAAAAAGAGGAGGAGGAACTAATCCAACCCCTCAATCAATTTTCAGCAATTTAAAACACATGTGCAATTTCTAAAAGGTATTAAGCAGTTAATAAAAAGTGAACTCTATGAATTTAGAAAGGGGAGAGGGGAAAAAATTTAAAAAAAAAAAAAAAAACACCACTATATATTGTTTTTTCCTATTCAATAAAATTTTTTCTATAAAATTGTTTGTCATATGACTCCATTTACTATCCTATTTTCTACTTCACTGATAAGGGAAAAGGGTCTAGACTTTTAGCTGAGATGAATCTGTGCTGCTACAGTAAATTTATCACTTAAACATGAACTATGTATGTCTGAGTCGGAGTTGAAGTCGGTGTCATGGAAATTGAGGAGACAGAGTCGGAGTCGGAGGTTTGGCTTACCGACTCCACATTCCTGCTATACTGTGCCCCTGAATAATTGCCCCTCACTGTGCTTCTTGTACAAAATTTGACACCCACTTTGTCCTTCTCAAGATATATGTCCTAAACTTCCCTGTACTAGAAAATATTTCCTCCACAATATCCCCCCTTATGATTTATAACCGCTACACTGCTCTCCTTGTCAACCACAGCCTCCATACAATTCTGTCTTAGGAGCGATGACCACCACAATTGTCCTTATGAATTATAACTACCAGACTGTTTGCTCATATTAGCTATAACCGCCAGACTGTTTTCCCTTTTGAACTATAATGTCTACATTCTCTGATTTTGTGAACTATAACTGCCACACTAACCACCCTTATGAACTTTAACCTCCACACTGTTCCCTTATGAGCTATGACATCCACACCATCCCCAGTTTATGCTGTCCCCTATCTACTAATTATGTTGATGCTGTAGCCATCTCCATACTGTCCCTTCTTTATCAAGTCTCCCACAAGCTGTCCCCTCTCCATTCATACTTCCCCCTCATGCTGACCCCTCTCCATTCTATCCCACACACGATGCCTTCTCTACAAACAGTTCACCACAAGCTGCCCCTTTTCAATACTGTGCATCCCACAAGCTATCCTCCTTACTGACAACATAATGTTCCTCCCATGCTGCTTTCTAGGACATTTCTCCCCCCTCTTGAACCATGTTCTCCCATACTGCCCTCTCATACTCAAGGCTGTGGATTCGGAGTCAGTGTTCATTTTGGTGAACTCGGTAGAAAATGGACCGACTCCTAAAATATATAATAAATTGAGTACAGTAGTTCAATGCAGTTTGTAGGGAATATGTTTTCATAAGAATTTTGGAAAGTTATGAAATGCCCTACAAATGTCTGCCCTTTTATAGTCTAAGGGTGTAGACTTTTAGCTGAGATGAATCTGTGCTATCGTAAATTTATCACTTAAAGATGAGCCATGTATGAGGGATTCGGAGTCATGGAGTCGGAGTCGGTGTCATGGAAATTGAGGAGTCAGATTCGGAGGTTTAGCTTACCGTCTCCACAGCCCTGCTCATACTAATACAAAATTATAGTTTTCAGTGTCTTCAGCTAATACCGAGAACTTACCTTAAAGAAGTTGTCAACAACTTTTACAATGATGCCCTATACGTAGAATAGGGCATCATCGTCTGATTGGCTGGGGTCCAGCACCCCGGCCGATCAGCTGTTATCGGTGGTGGCGGCGGCTGCTGGAAATGCTTACTTGTAGAGCTTGGCCATCTAATTGTAGTGGCCACCACGGGGTACTGCATATCCGCCTCCTATTCAATTCATTGGGAGGCAGATATACAGTACCCACAGCGACCTCAACAACTAGATGGCCAAGAACCGCAAGTAAGCACTTTTGGCCAACGACAGCTGCTGCCGACACCGATAGCAGCTGATAGGTGTAACGAGTCTGGGAGGTGGAACCTCTGAGCAACTATACAAAGGGGCAGTCCTTGTAAGGAAGCGGGTGGCTCCCAGGGAAGGCGGGCAGGTAGTCACGGCAATTGACAGGGACAGTCTCTGGGTAAAAGGGGCAGGAGGTCACGGCTAGTGACGGGGACAGTCTCTAGACAGGCGGATGGTCACGGCAAGTGACAGCAGGGTAAGAGTCTCTAGATGGGCAGGTGGTCACGGCAAGTGACAGCAGCGAAAGAGTCTCTAGACGGGCAGGTGGTCACGGCAAGTGACAGCAGGGAAGAGTCTCTAGATAGGCTAGCAGGCAGGTAGCAGGTGAGCGCTCCCAGGTGAGCGGGCAAGAGTCTCTGGACAGGCAGGTGGTCACGGCAAGTGACGGCAGAGCCTCCAGGTAGGCTAGCAGGCAGGTAGCAGGTGAGCGCTCCCAGGTGAGCTGGCAAGAGTCTCTGGACAGGCAGGTGGTCACAGCGAGTGACGGCTAAGCCTCCAGGTAGGCTAGTAGGCAGGTAGCAGGTGAGCACTCCCAGGTGAGCGGGCAAGAGTCTCTGGACAGACAGGTGGTCACAGCGAGTGACGGCTAAGCCTCCAGGTAGGCTAGCAGGTAGGTAGCAGGTAAGCGCTCCCAGGTGAGCGATTAAGAGTTTCTGGACAGGCAGGTGGTCACAGCAAGTGACGGCTAAGCCTCAAGTAGGCTAGCAGGCAGGTAGCAGGTGAGCGCTCCCAGGTGAGCGAGTAAGAGTCTCTGGACAGGCAGGCAGGTATCAGGCAGGTATTTGGCAGGTACTTCCTGGTCTGCAGGCGGACTGATCCATAGACAGACTGGCAGGTGCTGGTAGGCAGACTGTCGGACCACAGGATAACAAGCAGGTAAGCAGATATCAGGCAGGTATCAAGCAGGAATCTGGCAGGTGACTGGCAGGTAACTGGTAACGGGACCTGAGGGCTGAAGCAGAGTTGAAAGGCTTTGCAACAACATTGCTCGGGCACCTCCATTTTGGAGGAGGTGCCTTATATATGGTGAGGTCCTCCGGCCATTGGCCGGGGACTCCTTAGGACGACGCGCGCGGCCCCTTTAAGAGAGGGGGAGCATGCTCGCGCGCCCTAAGCGCAGAGGCCGGGAAGCAGCGCGCGCTGCCAGCAGAGCGGGAGGAAGCCGCCGGGCACGGAGCGGAGAGGTGAGGGGAACGGCGTCCCTGTCTGGCAGGAGGCAGGGACGCCGACACTACAATAGGCCAGGGTCCGCCAGCCCTGCCAATCAGACATTGATAGAGCATCAATATAAATGTAGTGGACAACTTCTTTAATGCACCTCTAAAGCACAGTTGTGATGTCAGCCGTAAAATAAGTTCACTTCATTATGCCACTGCACATCGTGGAAGTGGAGGATGAGCGCTTATTCTCTGCCGTGCCAGTCATTTGTGCAATTGTGAACATGTGTATAAGTGTAACATACCTGGTGGCGGGCTTGCATGGTGCACCATCTCTCACTATGCAAACTTGATCTTCAGTCCAGTCTGCTAGCCTGGCTTCTATTCATGCTGTCTGTTTGTCTCTGTTCTGACTGCTTAGGGCGGCGGCCCGGTTACTTCCTGTTTCTTGTAGCTGCTGTGGGCACACCCCTAATGCATTCTCAGCCTATTGCAGTCTGTCACTGGATATTTAAACCAGCTCCACCTGAAAGCTGATGCCTGAGCAGCTCTATCATTTAGTGTGCTCCTTGACTCTGAATGTGCTAGGTCCTGTTCTGTGTTTTCTTGCCTGTCTTTCTGCCTTCCTGGAGGCTGTATTTCCAGGCCAGTCTGAACATGCTCCTAGCCTGTTCGTCCCGCTTTCTAGGGGCCGCATACCTAGATCTGTTACCTGTGTTTTCTTGCCTGTCTGTCCGCCTTCCTGGAGGCTGTATTTCCAGGCCAGTCTGAACACGCTCCTAGCCTGTTCGTCCCGCCTTCTGGGGGCCACATACCCAGACCTGCTCCTGCTCCTGTATCTCGCTGCAGTGTCAGTTCCTGTCTGAACACTCAGTTCCTGTCTGAACACTCTCCTAGCCTGTTTCCTGTTTTTCTCTATGTCCGTTTTTCCCTCTATGTCCCTTTTTCTGCAGAGTCTGAACCTGCACCTAACTCCTACTTGTTGTCGCTGTACTTCCGTTTGTGAGTTTAGAGTCCACTCTAAACTTCATTGCAAGTATCTTGTGTGTATCTGGTTCTGCCTTTCCCTTCCAGTCTGTTCGGTGTGAACAGAGCCCTGTCCCCTCTGCTCTGACTTGCTCACCGCTCCGGCGGATTCTGCCCGCTCTGCCTTGCTCACCGCTCCGGCTGTTTATCTCTGCTCTGCCTTACTCACCGCTCCGGCGGTTTCTGCCCGCTCTGCCTTGCTCACCGCTTCGGCGGTTTCTGCCCGCTCTGCCTTGCTCACCGCTCCGGCGGTTTATCTCTGCTTTGCCTTACTCACCTCTCAGGCAGTTTCTGCCCGCTCTGCCTTGCTCACTGCTCTGGCGGTTTCTGCCCGCTCTGCCTTGCTCACCGCTCCGGTGGTTTCTCTCTGCTTTGCCTTGCTCACCGCTCCGGCGGTTCCTGCCTGCTCTGCCTTGCTCACCGCTCCGGCGGTTTCTGCCTGCTTTGCCTTGCTCACCGCTCCAGCGATTCCTGCCTGCTCTGCCTTGCTCACCGCTCCGGCGGTTCCTGCCTGCTCTGCCTTGCTCACCGCTCCGGCGGTTCCTGCCTGCTCTGCCTTGCTCACTGCTCCGGCGGTTCCTGCCTGCTCTGCCTTTCTCACCGCTCTGGCGGTTTCTCTCTGCTCTGCCTTGCTCACCTCTCCGGCGGTTTCTCTCTGCTCTGCCTTGCTCGCCGCTTCGGCGGTTCCTGCCTGCTCTGCCTTGCTACTTCATTGCAAGTATCTTGTGTGTATCTGGTTCTGCCTTTCCCTTCCAGTCTGTTCGGTGTGAACAGAGCCCTGTCCCCTCTGCTCTGCCTTGCTCACCGCTCCGACGGATTCTACCCGCTCTGCCTTGCTCACTGCTCCGGCGGTTTATCTCTGCTCTGCTTTACTCACCGCTCCGGCGGTTTCTGCCCGCTCTGCCTTGCTCACCGCTCCGGCGGTTTATCTCTGCTCTGTCTTACTCACCGCTCCGGCAGTTTCTGCCCACTCTGCCTTGCTCACCGCTCAGGCGGTTTCTGCCCGCTCTGCCTTGCTCACCGCTCCGGCGGTTTCTCTCTGCTCTGCCTTGCTCACCGCTCCGGCGGTTCCTGACTATGCTTACCCCTTTAATTTAACTGCACTAATACACTTCTACACCCTGACATTTTCTTTAAATATTGGAAGCAGCAACTTGATGACGTTGAAATCCCTACTAAGATCAGATTAGGCTGGAATATATTTAGAAAATACATTATAAACGAATCATGGAGAGAGACTCAGAATAAAATAATACACGGGGCCATTTACGCTTTTAATATACCGAAAAAAGATCCCTTGTCAAATAGGATGATTGCATGCCCTAAATGTCATCACCCATACTCTGATCTTATGCACGGCCTATGGTCCTGCCCTGATTCAACAGTATACTGGAATCAAGTCTCAGATGTGATAAAGACTATATGGGGCCCAGGATACACTCTCTCTCCATATGTAGCCATACTACATCATTGGAATAACCCAGAAAATCCTGACCAAAAATCAAAAGGCCCCCCAAAACTACTTCATGCTCTATTCTTCCTGGCAAAAAAAGTTACTTAAACATTGGCTGGATCCTATCATTCCCCCTATAGCAGAGCTAATAATCCAAATGAAACATTTTATGCGAGTAGAGCAATTAGATACCCTTTGTAACAAAGAACAGCAAGCTGGCAAATTTCTATCAAAATGGAAGCAGTTTATTATAACATGCTGTTCTCTGTCTGAAAAGAATAAAATTGTCAAACCATTTACTTCTACAGAATGGTATATTCTGGAGGATCTAAATAATAACCTAGGACTCTTACGTGTTAACTAAAGCAGGGGAGATAATCATCACAATTTATCGTTATTTAATTAATTCCATTGACTGTAGATGACTGTAACTTGCTAATACTTAGTTTAGATGTCTATTTGTTAAGCCAGCTAACCGGAACTTATTGATTATTCATTGTGGATGATCTGTGTACAGGTTCCTTATTATGTGCATCCTGGCTTTGATTTATTTGTTTTATATGTCTTTCTATGATTTGTTCTGTTGAAAAAAACAAATAAAAATGATGTTTGAAAAAGGCTGATGTATCTGATAGGGCCGCCACTGTCACAGTTCCTCCTTTGGTGGAAGACGGCGAAATTTCTCGTATCTTGAATTCTAGATGGCATAGAGGGAGATTACAGTATCTTGTCTCCTGGAAGGGTTTTGGTCCCGAAGATAACTCCTGGGTAAGGACGGATGATGTATCTGCTCCTAGGCTTGTTAAAGCTTTTCCACAGGAGGTTTCCGGATAGGCCTGGGCCTGGAGAATCCGGAGGATCCTCATAAAAGAGGGGGTACTGTTAGAACCCTCCTGTTTGTTTTTTCCATCTTGTGTTTTGCGGTCACGTGACCATTTGCCTTTATATTCCAGCTCCGCCCTTCTGGCTGTGCTGGACTTCAGTGTTTGACTGTTTCTCTAGCCTGGTGCTTTGGTGCCCTTCTCTGTCAGTTCGCTTGGTCCTTCTGGGACCTCTTGTACCTTTTGTCAGTTTGTCTTTTTGTGTTCTGCAACAACTTCTCTGTTTAGGAGGTGTCCCATTTTTTGTCCCAGTCCTTAGTTCTTTTAGGAACCCCTCCCTTAATGCTATAGGTCTTCGTTCAGACTAGCCGAGGACTAAGGTGGGTCTGTTCGCTAGGAACAGGCAGCCTGCTACATCATAGGGATTCAGCTTAGTCTTAATGTAGGGACAGCTTTCCCCTATCTTTCCTTAGTACATGTTGCAGATCATAACACTTTATTTCTAATTGGGATATTGGTTGGTTTAATATAATTTTATCTTCTGATATTTTGGGTAGCTTTATACTTTCTAAAAATTGATTGATCAGTTGGGCATTAGGTTGTGGTATTGTATTGTTTTTTTTGTAAATTGTAGAGGGTTGAGTAATAATTTGCGAAGGTATTGGCAATCTCTTTGTTTGGTCATTTTAACTTTGACTTTATTCGCTTGTATTTTACCTGCTCTGTTTCCCTGCCAATAGTATTTAGCTTTGCTTTTCCGTAGGTTATGCCCGTATTTATGTTGGAGCAATTGATATAAATCGTATCTTAATTTTTGTAATTTTTGGAGAGTTGTGTTTACGGGGCTGTTTTTATGCATTTCTTCTAGTGAGGCTTTGTTTTGGTTGATTTCCTCTATTTGGCATATTCTTTCTTTTTTGTTTTGGGATGCTATTTGAATTAGTTTTCCTCTAATATAAGCCTCATGAGCATACCATACTGTTGATGCGGACACGTTGGGTGTATTATTAATTATAAAATATTCTTTCAAGGTCTCCTGCAGTTGGGGCCTAATTTTATGTGTTGCGATTAGGTAATTATTTACTCTCCATGGGGAGTATGTCGTGTAGTTGTATCCCTCTTTAATGTGTTACGAGATGGGCATGGTCTGACCATGTGATGTTACCTATCGTGGCTTTTGGATGTCATGTAATAACCATTTATCTGTAAGAATTAGGTCGATTCTTGAGTAGCCTTTGTGTGAATGTGAATAGAACGTGTAATCACGTACGGAGGTGTGCAGAACTCACCAAACATCGTAGAGTTCTTCTGCCAAGAGAGTCTGAGAAAGAGAACAAGCTTTTTTTTTGAGGATGTACAGATTTGTCTATGCCTGGCATGGGGTGATATTAAAATCCCTGCGCACCAGGAGGGCTTTTTTTTTGCATCTGTTATTACCGCTAAAGTTTCCTTAACAAAGGAAATCTGCTTGGAATTAGGGGCATATTTGGAGGCGATCGTGTAAGTTTTGTTATTTCTTCTGCATACTAAGATGATGTATCTGCCTTCATTGTCTACAATGCTGTTGATCAATTGGAAGGCGACGGTGTTTTTTATCACTATTACTACTCCCCTTTTTTACCAATTGCGTGAGAGTGAAACACATTGGGAAGTTTCTGTTCTGCAACCTGTGTGCGTCAACACTGTTTAAGTGAGTTTCTTGAACACACAGTCGGGCCTCTCTCCATAGGAGAGATCTTTTAACCCCTTTATGACCTGGGGCATACTAGTTCGCCCCAGGTCATCATACCCGCGGTTCAGCACGGGCTCCGGCGCTCAGCCTGCGCTGAACCAGTGATTTATACAACTGACATGTGCTCGCAACAGCCGCGGGTGGAATCGCTATCCACCCCCAGCTGTTAACCAGTTAAATGCCGCTGTCAATCTTGGCATTAGCCCCGCCCATCGGTGTTCCCATCACATGATCGCGGGTCACCGATGGGTTGGCATGACAACCCGTGGTCTGCAGCAGACCCCAGTGGTTGTCATGTCCTGATTGCTATGAGCGCCGCCGGCCAATGGTTGATGCTCATAGCAAGTGAACAATTCTGCTGCATATAGGCGATCTGCTCATCTCCTGTATGCAGCAAAGCCGATCTAACCCAAAATAGTATCAATAAAAACGTCAGCTCGACGCGCAAAAAATAAGCCATCACCTGGCCCTAGATTCCGAAAAATGGAGACGCTCAGGGT
Organism: Phyllobates terribilis; assembly: GCF_046119375.1. Lineage (NCBI taxonomy): Eukaryota > Metazoa > Chordata > Amphibia > Anura > Dendrobatidae > Phyllobates > Phyllobates terribilis. Next base: position 5,129 of record NW_027363524.1, on the reverse strand, counting down.
CTCGGAAATGGCGTGGCTTTTTTCTATAAGGAAATTTTGGATTTTTTTTTCACCACTTAAATAAAAAGAACCTATACAAGTGTGGTATCTACGAACTCGTAATAACACAGAGAATAATAATAGCAGGTCAGTTTTAGTATTCAGTGAATGTGGAAAAAAAAAAAAAAAAACATTTTTTTTTGCAATTTCACCGCACTTGGAATTTTTTCCCCGTTTTCTAGTACATGATATGGTAAGAACCAGTGATGTCGTTCAAAAGTACAACTTGTCCCGCAAAAAATAAGCCCTCACATGACCATATTGAGCGAAAAATATAAAAGTTATGGCTCTGGGAAGAAGGGGAGCAAAAAATTAAAACGGAAAATCGCAAGTTCATTAAAGGGTTAAGCAGACTATTTAACCCTTTCACGTTGATATTCAAAATGTGAAGTACCATATACAAAATGCAGAGAAAATCTATATGACACCACTAGACAGTTAGGGAAGAATGGGGAAATAACAAAATACAAATCTCAAAAGATATAAATAACTATAACAGTTCCAAGAATAGAGTCCGGTTCTAAGTGAACCTACTGGACATGCCGTGCTATCCAGTATACAACAAGGGGAAGTGAGAATGAAAAAATATTTTTCTCGTGCTACCGCAGAGTATTGGAAAAAATAGTTGTATGATCTGCTCAAAAAAAATAATAAAAGATCTAGGCAGAGCAACTAAATTGAGGGTACAACGGTTAGGAAAGTAAGCTTGCTGCTTGTTCAGATCCACTCCTTCCTCAACATCGGCGGTTTCTTCTTCTTTATTAGAGAACTTGTCCCTTCTGCCACAGTCGCCAGCGACCACTTCTGCATCAGAGTCATTCCCTGCCGAGGAGATGTCAGGACATGTGTGACTCCTTTCTTAGTCATGATCAGCTTCCAGGGTAGCCCCACTTGTACACGATCTCGTTGTCTTGCAGGATTTTGGTCGCTGTAGAAAACTCGCATCTCCTGTTCAGGGTGACAGCAGACAGATCAGTGAACATCATGATGTTCCTGAACCTGTCCGGAAGCTCTGGATTTCCCGCCGCGTCTTTGGTTATGGCTTCTTTAAAGTGGAAAAAGTGAAGCCGGGCAATTACATCTCTGGGTGCAGAGGTGGGGGCACTTTTGGGTTTGGGGATCCTGTACGCCCTGTCTATTAGAAGGTCCCGCTGATCCTTCTCAAGGATTAATTCAGTAAAAAAGTCCGTTAGGAACTCCTTCAGTGCGTCTGCAGCAATACTCTCCGGTATCCCTCTAAAATGTAGATTGTTGCGTCTGAAGCAGTTCTCCATATCCGCCAACTTTAATCTCCGTGCATTAATCTCCTCATCTGCCTCATTATGAGCGTCGACCAGATTATTGTGAGCAGTAGTGAACTCCTCCAACTTCTCCTTAATATGTGCTTTTCTATCTCCAATGTGCACAATGTCTTTCTGTAATGCAGTGAAGGTGGAGGTAATATCACTGTGTATGCCCTGTTTAAGATCCCCTAAAAGGGACTTCAGTGTGGTCTCTGTAATGGGGGCAGAGCTGTGCCATGTGTCAGGTGCATTTGATACTTGCTGTTTGGTGTCTGGAGGTCTCTGGGCTGCAGGATTGCGATCCACATGGGTCCTCTGTCAGGGGGTGATGTTCCTGTGCAGGTCTCGGACTATAACCGCTCTTATTAGGTGAGGTCTGACCCGATAGCAGAGGATCAGACCTCATGGAGCGTTCTGCACCGCCTCTGGCTGCATGATGAGTTCTACGGCAGCCATCTTGGATTTTACAGGGTGCCTGCCCTGTGCCACATCTCTGCTCTTTGTGGTGCGCCCCATCGCCGCCCAAAGTGTAGCGGAGCTTGTGCTGCACGATATTAAGGTAGTCCTCTACTTTTTTTTGCGCTGTGAGCCGCTATTCGACGGTGGAAGCTCGGAGCTGGGTCTATGTGCGGCCGCTCAGCTCCTCATCTGGACACACCCACTAAATAACATTTCCCACATGTGTACTTTACATCAGCACAATTTTGGAACCAACATTTTTTAAAAATGGGTTAAAAATTGACCAGCGACTTTGAGGGGCCTTTATGACAGAAAATACCCAAAAGTGACACCATTCTAAAAACTGCAACCCTCAAGGTGCTCAAAACCACATTCAAGAAGTTTATTAACCTTCCAGGTGCTTCACATGATTTTTTGGAATGTGGAAGAAAACAATGAACATTTACCTTTCTTTTTTCACAAAAATGTTACATTAGACTCAAATTTTCTTATGTTCACTCACAAGGGTTTTCAACAGGAAAAAATGAACCACAATATTTGTTGTGCATTTTCTCCTGAAGAAGCCGATACCCCATATGTGGGGGAAAACCACTGTTTGGGCACACGGCAGGGCTCAGAAGGGAAGGAGCGCCATTTGACTTCTTGAATGTAAAATTTGCTTGAATAATTTGCGGATGCCATGTCGGGTTTGGAGAGTCACTGATGTGCCTAAACAGTGGAAGCCCCCCACAAGTGACCCCATTTTGGAAACTAGACCCCTCAAGGAACTTCTCTAGATGTGTGATGAGCACTCTTAAAAATAAATCACTTTTTAGGAAAATGAAAAAATCACTTTTTCCACAAAAATGATGTTTTAGCCCCAAATGTTTTTATTTTCACAAGGGTAAGAGGAGAAAATGGACCGTAAAAACTGTTGTGCAATTTCTCCTGAGTACAGCGATACCCCATATATGGGGAAAATACACTGTTTAAGCGCACGGTAGGGTTCAGAAGGGAAGGAGCATGGTGTGACTTTTTGAACGCAAAATTGGCTGGAATCGAGAGCGTATGCCATGTCACGTTTGGAGAGCCCCTGATGTGCCTAAACAGCGGAAACCCCCCACAAATGACCCTATTTTAGAAACTAGACCCCTCAAGGATTTTATCAAGGGTTATAGTGAACATTTTGAACCCAGAGGTACGACACAGAATTTGATACCCATTAGGTCATCATATTGAATAAGTTGTCATTAGTATTGAGCGCATGTGCTTGCTACTTGAGTTTGCATCGGGTAAGCACCATGTATTGCGGGTGCACGAGTGACATGCTCGAGTCCCCGCCCCTCATGTTTCATGGTTGTTAGACACCCAAAAAAAAAACATGCGGGGATCGCTCGTGCATGGCAGGCAATCCCTTCAAGTTTTTTTGGCTGTATAACAGCCGCAAAACATATAGGGTGGAGACTCGAGCATGTGCAATTCTCGGTGTATACCCGAGCACCCGATGCGAACTCAAGTAGCAAGCAGTTGCTCTCAACACTAGTCGCCATATGGTCATCATTTTTTTTTTTTTTTTTTTTTTAACTTTTGATAAAATCCTAACCCCAACCCTATCTCCAACCCTAACTACTAGCACAACCCTAAAAGTAACACAACCCTAACCTTAGCACAACCCTAATCCTAGTACAACCCTAAGCCTAGAGGTTTTTTTAACACCTTTCCTTGTGATTAGACGACTTTATTCTTTCGGTCAGTGCAATTACAGCAATACCAGATTCATATCGGGTTTTTATGTTTGGCAGATGTCACACACTAAAATACACTTTTTTTTGCAAAGGCTAGTTTTTGCAATCATTTTTCCATATTTTGACCGACAGTCATGTAAGGGCTTGTTTTTTGCGGGACAAGTTGACGTTTTTATTGGTACCATTATCGGGCAAATTACATTTTTGATCGCTTTGTTTTTTATGCAGTTCCGCGTGTGGTAAAATTGATAAGGCAGCGATATTCTTCGGGTACGACATTTATATAGTTTTTTTCATGTTTTGTCACTTTTACACAATAAAAAATATTTTATAGTGTAAAAAAAATTTTTTTTGCATCGCTTTATTCTGAGAGCAGTAACTTTTAGATTTTTTCGCTGATGGAGCTGTATGGCAGCTTATTTTTTTGCAGGACAAGATGACATTTTCAGTGGTACTATTTTTATTTACATTCGTCTTTTTGATCACTTTTTTTTGTTTGGCTGTATGATGATAAAGCATAGTTTTTTGATTAGTTTTTTATTTCTTTTTTTTACTGTGTTCACTAAAGGGGTTAAATAGAGGGATAGTTTTATAGGACAGGTCTTTCCGGGCGCCGCAATACCAAATATGTGTACTTCTAATATATATATATATATTTTCATAATAATATTTATTTATGGGTACAGAATATTTTTATTTTTTTGGATTTTTTCTTTTTTTTTAAATATTTTTACTATTTTTTTTTTCACTTTCTGATAACTCTTTTACACTTTGTCCCACTATGGGACTTTCATTTTTTTGCAGACCGATCACTTTTAAAGCATAGGGATGCAGTAGCATCCTTGTGCTATGCAGGCTGTCAGCCCTGCACTGGCACAAGTTAGATAAATCGTGCATTGCACACGCTCTACCTATCTTCCTGATGCCTGGTGACCCAGATGTTGTCATGGTATTCAAGGTTAGAGGGGCGCTCTTAACTCTGCTTGCCCCGGAAATGCACAGCCTCTGTGCGGGCGCGATCACATTGTGCGTAATCGTAGGTACCTGGTCCATAAGTACCAGGGCGCAGGGACGTACTATTGCTGACAATGTCAGAAAGGGGTTAAAGTGCATTTACTCCTCGCAAACGCACCCAAAAACACATCTATATCATAAATAATTTTAAAAAATGACGCGGGGTCCCCCCTACTTTTGATAACCAGCCTAGGTAAAGGAGACAGGTGCGGGCTTATATTATCAAGCTGGGAAGATCCATGGATATTGGCCCTTTCCCAGCCCAAAAATGAAAGCTCTCAGCCGCCCCAGAATTGACGCATCCATGAGATGCGCCAATTTGGGCACTTTGCCGACTCTTCCCGATTGCCCTGGTGCGGTGGCAATTGGGGTAATAGTTTATGGGGTGGATGTCAGCTTTGTAATGTCAGTGAGCAACAAGCCTAATGGTTATTAATGGAGAGTTGTCTATCAGACACCCCCATTACTAATCCAGTAGTCATAAAAAAAAACACAGGAAAAAATCGTTTATTTTAAAAAACACTCCCACACACCTTGCTCGCCAATTTATTAAAAAGCAAACAAATCAACATGAAGATCCGACGTAATCCAGCCACTTAGAAGTAGTCCA